>NC_083575.1:1252500-1413802 GCF_027579695.1 Neoarius graeffei | reverse complement strand
GCTCTAAAAAACAACAGACAGCTCGATTAAATGGTCACAGCAAAAATTAAGACATCAATTTTTTTTTTAGCTAACTGTAAACTGCCGTTGCTAACTGTTGTTGCCCTGAAAAGTTGCCCTGTGTCTCACCTAGTTGCCCGTTGCCAGCAACTTTGCTCGGCAACATTGCCCAAAAAGTTGCCCCGTGTATCATCACCATTCGGAGGGGAGGGGGACTGAGGGAGGGGGAGGGGGACTGAGGGAGGGGAGGGGAGGGGGACTGAGGGAGGGGAGGGGAGGGGGACTGAGGGAGGGGAGGGGAGGGGGACTGAGGAAGGGGAGGGGAGGGGGACTGAGGGGGGAGAGGGAGGGGGACTGAGGGGGGAGAGGGAGGGGGAGGGGAGGGGAGAGGGACTGAGGAAGGGGGAGGGGAGGGGGAGAGGGACTGAGGAAGGGGGGAGGGGGAGGGGAGGGGGACTGAGGAAGGGGGAGGGGAGGGGAGGGGGACTGAGGAAGGGGGAGGGGAGGGGAGGGGGACTGAGGAAGGGGGGAGGGGAGGGGGACTGAGGAAGGGGGAGGGGAGGTGGGACTGAGGAAGGGGGAGAGGAGGGGAGGGAAGGGGGACTGTAGGGGGAGTAGAGTGTAGGGGGAGTGATAATTGAAATCAGACATCTATGAATCCATTAGTGAGAGCATAATCTTCTTACAGACAGGACAGAAATGTGTGTGTGTGTGTCCGCCCAGTCAGCATCTTGCAGAAATTGATGCTTAGTCTCTAAAGTGCTGAGGCTGAGAGCAGGGAAAAGGCCATTAATGTCTGATAGAAGCATTTAGGCCCCTTGTGTGAGTGAGAGAGAGAGAGAGACGCTAGTCACTGCACAGTGTGTTTGTCCCTATTGTATCCATATTATTGAGTCTCTCTCACACACACACACACACACACAAAATGGAGGCATTAGCACAGATTGTATATCACACCTCTCATCTCTCTCAGTTACTGCAGCACAGGAACCTTTACACACACACACACACACACCAGTGTGTTTCTCAGGCAGTATTCCTTAGAAGGTTATCTGATAGGTGAAACTCTGCTGTCGGGTTCTGCCCGGTAAAGTGAGAGAGTTCCTCAGCTGACCCTTTAAACAGAGCTGCTGAACCTGAAGTGTGGAGGGAAGGAATTTCAGGTGAGATTAAATATTTAAAAAAAAGCATTTAGGTGATGTTTCAGAATTGTCACCTTTACAAAATTTACACAGGAATTCTCAAAAAACTGTGAAGTGGGAAAAGTCTGAAGAGTTTGAAGAGCTCATGGGGAAAAGTCTGAAGAGTTAAAAGTTGTTGTTGTTACTGCTGTATATCACCAGGCAGATCCATCACCCAGAACTTCACAATACATCACTGTTGTGGCAGTGAGATGATGATGATGATGAGTCACTCAGTAGGTTTATTTTTCCTCTCAATGTTTTTCTCAGTTGATGATCCAGGATCTTTTCCTTATTATTATAGAGAATAAACAGAATATAAAACCACTCGCCCTGGTTTAAAATGTTTATTCTACCTGATTTGGTCAGACTGAGGTTTAATCTTCTCTCACTTCCGCTTTAAAGCTGAAACAGTGGGGATGTAATGGGCGGAGTCTGGTATGGCGCTCAGACCAATAAACACTCACAGCAGCGCTGCTGACTCCGCCCCCTGCTCCTGCAGTGAGGAGCGCGAGGACCCTCGGCTCGGCTCGTTTCCTCTGTGCGCGCGCGTTCCGCTGCGTCCGGTCTGCGTCGTGACGTCATCCTCCTCTGGTTTTAAAGAGGATTTTGGATTTCGGGAGGAAACTGACCGGCCAGAGCTCTGATGGAGACTGCAGCTCTGACTGCACCACCATCTTCACCATCAGGGGAACACGCGCGCAGTGCGACTGTAAATCACCGCCTGCTGACTCACGGGACACTGCAGTAGATTCTCTCTCTCTGTGTCTCTGTCTCTCTGTCTCTCTCTGTCTCTCTCTCTGTCTGTCTCTGGCTCTCTCTGTCTCTCTCTCTCTTTCTGTCTGTGTCTCTGTCTGTCTCTCTCCCTGTCTCTCTCTCTGTCTCTGTCTCTCTCTCTCTCTGTCTGTCTCTCTCTCTCTGGCTCTCTGTCAGTCCTCACATCAGCTTGTTGTTGGACTTCCATCCAGCAGTTTGTGTATGACGCTCCTGCCCTCGTCTCTCCTCCATTGTTGTTGTTCTGTTTGTTTTTTAAGGAGTGATGTGATGACATGATGATGTGATGACATGATGTCCATCGTCCGGAGGTGGATCCAGATGTTCATCATCACCCGAGGCCTCTGAAGTGCCTGTCCTGTCGATAGAGGACCAATGAGTAAGATAGACGTCTCCGCCTGTAGCTACCTCCAAACTCACGCCTAGCTTTAGAGGATTAAAACGCTGAGAAACAATCCCTCCATCCTGCACACGTTCAACATCTTCAGAAAGGACTGCACTCCTCTCTCTCTCTCGCTCGCTCATTCGCTCTCTGCACTGAAGAATGGCCAGTGAACCTGTCATCCTCAACGTCTACGACATGGTGAGAGCCAAATACACTCCTGCAGCGGTGTGTGTGTGTTTCAGACTCCCCATCATCCTGCTGAAATCAGTGGGGATGCTGACGGGTGATGTGTGTTGTGTCCTCCAGTCCAGCAGGGGGCAGTACAGTCTCCCCATCATCCTGTGTGTGAAAAAATATTTGAAAGTTTAGTTTGTAAAGACACCTGGGATGAGTGAAACATTATTTGTAAATTGTTATTGTGATACAATTTGCATTTATCACATCATGTATCAGACATGCAGTATGTAAATGACCACTCCCTCTCTCTGACCACTCCCTGAAACTTTTCACTCTTTTTTTTTTTTTTTTACTATTTTGTCATGTTAGCTCAATAGAGCGTGTTGTACACTAGGTGGCAGTGTTGATCTAAAACATGGACCCTCATCCAATAATAATCAATAACTTAAGACTAAACATTTCTTTCCATGCTTATTCTGGCAAATCCCACCTCCTACCCTCTTATTGGCTGGTGCTCACAGGCAGTTCAATCACTGGACCTCTGAGAAGTGAGTTTGTGGAACATTTGTGATAACATTTCAGATCTAATGGAGAGAAGGTCACATTTTTATGGTGATTATTTTTCCTCAGAGTGATGAATGTAGATGAACGCTCGCGTCAGATCGCCTCACATTAGCAAACCATAGCAACGAGTTCGGGAAAAAAGTAGCTAAGGGTTTAGCTAGCATGCAGCTATTAAACATAAAGACACCGTGAGAGTGGAAACAAAACAAAAACATCTGGAACATCACCATTTACTTCAGATGTGTCAGTAAATTACTGTATGGAATACTGAAATGACTAATTATATGGAGTACAAATTGCTAGCATGTACCATTTTGTGAATGAAATTTGAATGCAGCGGTTGTGAAAGGACTGTGGAGGGAGCGGGGCCAACATCTGGCATGGGATTCGGAAGAAACAACTAATTTGTGTAAACTTGAAATATTTTTGTTACCCTGTTTGCTTTAGAGGTCTGTGGTGTAGTAAAGTTGTCCCAGAGTGACGATGTCCTCACACTTCAGCTGTTGAGTCACATGAGATCGTGGGTCAGGAACACACACACACTGCAGGTGGGTGTCGGGGGAAAGCAGTTGCTCCTGGAAAATGGAACTGTAGTGTGTGTGTGTGTGTGTGTGAGAGAGAGAGAGTGGAGGGTTTAAAAGTCCTGGCACCAGCTAACACCACACACACACACACACACACACACACAGAGAGATAAATAATAGAATGCATTCAGAGCAGTTTCCCCATGAGTAGTGGTGTGTGTGTGTAGGATTGTTAGTGCTCCCACATGGACAGTGTCAAAAAGACTTCGCTCCTCAGCACCAGTCGATACACAGCCAGTGTGTTGGTGTTTAATCTGAACACTGAGGAGCTGCTGCTGTAATCATGATCACTGTCCTGTGTTCAGTCAGTTTACACTCAACTTCCTGTACACACACTCGCAACTGTGTCTTTTCTGTTCTACACCTCCACACTGGGTTGGTTTATCATCACACTATATGGTGAAAAGAACTGGTCCCCCATTCAGTCTGGTTCCTCTCCAGGGTTCTTCTACGCATCGTCTCAGGGAGTGTTTCCTCAACACGTCTTCTCTCCAGCGTTCAAATACGACTCAAAACCCATGTTTCTGTACAGCTGCACTGTGACCATGTGGACTGTTATAGCGCTGCGCAAATAACACCGGCCTAAACTGAATTCTGAGATAATATTACCCCTGTCTGTCTGTCTGTCTGTCTGTCTGTCTGCATACCTGCCTGTCTATCAGTACTGGATTAATGAATACACATCCACTCTGGGGATCGGAGTCTTCCACTCAGGAATACAGCTGTATGGCAGAGGTATGACACACACTTATTAATACTGATTTAATACTCTTCAGTGCTGATTAGTACGAATCAATACTAACAAGTAACTGTTGATACCACTCTGTAAAACTCACTAATACTCATCAGTGCAGATTGATACTCATCATTACTCTTCAGTGCAAGTTCGCGCTCTGTACTGCTCATTAGTACTTTTCTGTTTTGATTAATACTGATTTGAAATAGTCAATAATACTCATTCATATCCTTCAATGCCAATTAACACGCATTAATACTCATTAGTACATTTCAATACTGATTAATGTCGTGCACTAAAGCTGACCCCATCCATCCGTCCGTTATCTACACCACTTAGTATCCGTCATGGGGGAAGCTGGAGCCAATCCCAGCTGACTCTGGGTGAGAGGTGGGGCTCACCCTGGGCGTGTCCCCAATCTGTTAGTGTCACACAGCTGCATCCGGTTAACGTGATCAATAAAATAAAGGATGAAATCAGGTTTCACACTGAGACACATAACTGTGACATCCACACATTTTCTACACTTTATTCAGTTCTCTTTGTGTGTGTGTGTGTGTGTGTGTGGCAGAATTTGCATATGGAGGTCATCCATATCCTTTCAGTGGAGTGTTTGAGATCAACCCAGGAAACGCCACTGAGCTCGGAGAGACTTTTAAATTCAAGTGAGGAGACACACACACACACGTTAAACACACTCACCTGCACACACATACACGTACATTGAACACATGCATATATTGGCAGTACTACACATGTTAAGTTATAGAATATAAATAATATGATGTGTATGTGTGTGTGTCAGAGAGGCAATTGCTTTGGGTACGACAGACTTCACAGAGGAAGATGTTGATAAGATCATGGAGGAAATGGGAAAAGAGTTTAAAGGAAACGCGTATCACCTGATGCACAAAAACTGCAACCACTTCTCTTCTGCCCTGTCTGAGGTTTTACCTACACACACACACACACACACACACACACAGCTGTCTGTCTGCCTGTCTGTTTCTCTTTCACTACATACACCTATCTTTCTGTCTGTAGTATTTCCCTGGGGTGGGTGGACCACTGAAGCGCTGGCAGGCGGGAAATGATGTTCAACACAGTCCTCCCAGAGGGCAGCAGGTCAGACAGATGGTGGCTCGGGTGAGAACTGTCCTTGACAATGTTTCTCGCTCTGGTGAGGCAGTGAGAGTTGTACATGTCGTCCAAGGTGGGGAGAGGGTAGCCAACAATTTTCTGCGCTGTCTTAACCACTCTCTGCAGCCTCTTCCTGTCTGCTTCAGTGCAGCTGGCATGCCACACAGAGATGCAATACGTCAGCAGGCTCTCAATGCAGGCTCTGTAGGTCTCCAGCAGTTTACTATCCAGGTTGTTCTTCCTGAGCACCCTCAGGAAGTATAGTCGCTGCTGGGCCTTCTTGATGACTGCCATGATGTTTGCAGACCAGGAGAGGTCTGCAGAGATGAGGGTGCCAAGATACCTGAAGGTGTTGACCCTCTTTACACAGTTGCCATTGATCTAGAGAGAGGTAAAGTCAGCCCTGTTCTTCCTGAAGTCGATGATGATGATGATTTCTTTAGCTTTTGTGGTATTCAGTAATCCGTGTGGTGGGCGGATTACGAATACCCCCAATGTATACTATGCGTGTCGTAAGAGGCGACTAAAATGGTGTTGGTTTGCTGCTCTCTCCTAAAACTAGAGCAAGCCTTATGTCATATGAAACTGTCAGCGAAAGGATTTTGAAAGCGAGGCTTTATACAAAACAAGCAAAAATCTCAATCATTGTAGCTTACGCTCCAACCAAGGATGCAGAGGATGATACAAAAGATACTTTCTATGAGACCCTACAAAGTATCACTGATGATGTGCCAAGACATGATTTCAAATTGGTGATCGCTGACTTTAATGCAAAAGTTGGTAGTAACATCGGACACTGGCAAAGAGTACTTGGTCACTATGGCGTCGGTGATATGAACAACAATGGGTTGCGACTTGTTGAGTTTTGTGCTGAAAACGACATGGTCGTTGGTGGAACCTTATTCCAGCACAAAACCATCCACAAAACTACCTGGACATCACCTGATGGTAATAATCACAACCAAATTGACCATGTATTGATAAACGGTAAATGGAGAAAGTCTCTGCTGGACGTCCGAGCTTTCAGGGGTGCTGATATAGGGAGTGACCATGAGCTCGTCATTGCCAAGATCCAACTCAAGCTGGCTGCCCAGGGAAAGAAGACAAAAAACCCAAAGCTTATGGATAGAGATCTGCTTCTCCCCCATCTGGCAAGAGACTATCAGATAAAGATAGCCAATCGCTTTGACGCGTTATCAGACCTATCATCTGAACCAGATGTGGACCTCGAATGGAACACCTTTTGTGATGCAGTCTACACTGCAGCAGAAAAGGCCATAGGGTACCAAACCAGTGCTGGATAAGCCCAGGAAAGCGTGAACTCCTTGAACATCGTAGAAAGGTTAAGAAAGCCAAAGACCAGCTCCAAACAGAAGAAAGTAAGAAGAAGTATAAAGAACTAAATAAGAGTCAAAAACAATGCTGAGCAAGATTGGAAGAACTGGATCGACACACAAGCGTCGGCGCTTGAAGAAGCAGCAAGTAGAAAGAGTCAGAGAGAAGTCTACCAGAAAGTACAAACTTTGACTGGCATAAAGACCCGAAATACATCAGTGGTGAAAGACAAAGATGGCAAAGTAATTGACTGTAAGGAAAAGAAACTGGAAAGAAGGGTAGAGCATTTCAGAGAGCTCCTAAATGTAGAACCACCTGATATTGCTCTGGAGGACATAACCACCGAATCTGATGAGCTGGAAATTGACCTGAGTCCCCCAACTAAAGACGAAGTCAACCGAGCAGTTGGAAGGCTTAAAAACAACAAGGCCGCAGGATATGATAAAATCACAGGGGAGATGCTGAAAGCTGGAGGCGGCAAACTGATTGATTGGTTACTACAAATATGTATCGTAGTGTGGACTCGTGAAAAGATACCAGAAGACTGGAAGAGGGGGGTCATTGTCAAAATTCCAAAAAAAGGTGATATTACAATCTGTTCCAATAATCGCAGCATCACTTTATTAAGCATAGCCGGAAAGGTATTTTGCACCCTGGTGCTGCTACGCGTTCGGGATGCTATCAACGAACGCCTCAGAGAAAACCAAGCTAGATTTCGAAAGGGATGATCTTGCTCCGACCAATGTTTTGCCCTATGCCAACTTGTGGAAAAATGCCTTGAATTTCAGATACCTGTTAAGATCAACTTCACTGACTTCAAGGCTGCCTTCGACAGCATCCAGAGAGATTCGCTCTGGAAGATAGTCGAGTCGTATGGACTTCCAAGGAAATTAATCAACATCATGAAGAACACCTACGATGGCTCAATATGCTGCGTGGAAGTAGATGGTGAAAAGACAGACTGATTTGAAGTGACAACAGGAGTTAGACAGGGTTGTGTTTGGTCCTTGCTACTGTTTGGTATCGTCATTGATTGGGTTCTTAAGAATGCCTTGGATAAGAATGACCTAGGGATTGTACTTGAAAGACGAAGGAGTTCTCGCTACCAACAACAACGATTGGCCAACCTTGATTTTGCGGATGACATAGCTTTGATCGACGAGACAGAACAAAGACTACAATATGCAACATCTGAAGTAGAAGAGAAGGGAAGAATGGTTGGACTCAGCATCAACTCAAAGAAGACCAAAATCATGGACATGGCAAAGGAAAGCAATGATATCACAATCACTCTGAGCAACCAAAACGTCCCTCTTGAAAACGTCGACAAGTTTGTCGATCTGGGAAGCACAATAACACACAATGGAGATCTTACACCTGAACTAGATAACTGGATTGGAAAAGCAGCGAACGCTTTTAACAGGCTGTCATGCGCCACAAATCCATCAAGATGCCCACAAAAATGGCTATTTATCAAACTGTAGTTCTGTCGACCTTATTGTATAGTTCAGAAAGTTGGAATACCACCATCCATGAAGAGAAAAGACTTGCAGCTTTTCACACCAGATGCCTGAGAAGAATTCTTGGTGTTTCACGGCGACCATGTGCCCAATTAAATGATCTTCAAGAGAACCGGCCAAACATCACTCATTAACATCTTGCAACATAAACGACTCGCATGGCTTGGGCATGTCACCCGCATGCAGCGAACACGCTTGCCCCGCCGCCTGCTCTACTGGGAACCAAGAGGACGCTGTTGCCCAAGCAGACAACGAATGCAATGGAGAGATACAGTGGCAAGAGACCTGCAAGACACTGGTCTCCCCTTCCATGAGGCGACGGCAGCAGCAGGGGACCGCAAGGAGTGGAGATCTTTTATGTTGGCGCTATGTGGGCTCGGCCCATGGCAGCAATCCTGATCCTGGTATTCAGTAACCGGTTATTTGCTGAGCACCACTCTGTCAGTTTCAGGACCTCGTTCCTGTAGTTCACCTCATCACCTCCTGAGATCAGCCCAACCACAGTGGTGTCGTCGGCAAATTTACTGATGGTGTTTCCAGGGTAGGCAGGGGAGCAGTCATGTGTGTAAAGAAAATAGAGTAGGGGGCTCAGCACGCAGCCCTGGGGAGAGCCGGTGCAGAGTGTGCAGGAGGAAAAGTGGAGGCCGAGTTTCACTGTCTGGGACGATTTGTCAGAAAGTCCTTTATCCAGGAACAGGTGAGTGAGGGAAGGCCTAAGTCCAGCAGCTTGACGACCAGTATGTCTGGAATGATGGTTTTAAAAGCCGAGCTGTAGTCTACAAAGAGCATTCTCACATAGCTCCCGTGCTGCTCCAGGTGGCATAGGGCAGTGGGGAGAGCTGTGACTATGGCATCTTCAGTAGATCTGTTTGCATGATAGGCATACTAGTGTGGGTTGAAGCTGGGAGGGAGATAGGCTTTGATGTGATATTGAACCAGCCTCTCAAAGCACTTTGTGATAACAGGTGTGAGAGCAACTGGCCGATAGTCCTTGAGGCTGTCTATGGTAGGTTTCTTTGGAACAGGGATGATTGTGGATGATTTCAGGCAGGATGGAACAAAAGCTTGTGACAGGGAGAGGTTGAAGATGGAGGTAAAGATTTGTGAGAGCTGCTCAGCACATGCCTTGAGCACCTTCCCCGGCACTCCGTCTGGGCCAGCAGCTTTCCTGGGGTTCGCTGCCCTAAGTACCCACCTCATGTCATGTTCCTCGACAGTGAGTAAGGGGGGGGTTGGGGGCTGGTGCAGGCAGCAGTGGAATGGCTGTGTGCTGTTGTGTCTCAAAGCGTGCAAAAAAGCAGTTCAGCTCCTCTGCCAGTGATACATCTGAGCCTCTAGTTGTCACTACATGGCCTCTTTTAGTTGGTGATGCTCTGTATGCCCTGCCTTACCTACTGTGGATTGTTATCTAATAAATGGTTCTCTCTCTTCCTCTTATAGTTCACCTTAGCCTCCCTTATTCCTTTCTTCAGATCAGCTCAGGTTGCACTATACAGAGCTCTGTCACCTGAGCTGAATGCTGAGTCCTGGGCCCTGAAGAGCGTGCGGACATGGCCGGTCATCCAGGATTTCTCATTGGGGAAGACATATATGCATTTAACCTCAGTGACATTCTCGATACAGAACTTGATGTAGGATAGGACAGACTCTGTATACGTTAACAGGTCCTCGTGTTCAAATACTTCCCACGTAGTGTGTTCGAAACAGTCCTGTAACTGAGAGAGTGCAGCCTTGGGCCAGATTGTAATAGTCTTTATGACTGGTGGTGATCTCTGCCTGAGGGGGGTGTATGCTGCAGCGAGCATCAGGGAGAGGTGATCTGACTGGCCTAGACGAAGGAGGGGAATAGCTCTGTATGTGTGCTTGATGTTTGAATAAACATGGTCCAGCGTGTTCCTCCCTCTAGTCGGGCCCTTCATGTGCTGGTAAAAAGCTGGGCGTACTGATTTCAGTTCAGCCTGATTGAAATCGCCAGCTATAATATGAGCACCATCGGGATAGCTATGCTGTTGCTTGTTTATGGTGTAAATTCTCTTGGCTTAAGTGACTAAGTGTGTGGAGCTTTGCACGCAGGTTGAGAACGTATTGAATGTCATTTTTACTGTTTGAAAGTCCCTCCTCCCAATTTTCCTGCAGCATGTCCAAAATGCTGTGAGGCTCATGCCCATATAATAATTCATATGGGGAGAACCCCATGGAGGCTTGTGGAACCTCTCGTACTGCGAACAACAGGGACTCAAGCCATTTGCCCCAATTACATGTACCTTCACTTACAGACTTATGAATCAAGTTTTTAAAAGTTTGGGTGGCATGGTTGTGTAGTGGCTAGCACTGTCCTATCACAGCAAGATGGTTCTGGGTTCGAGCCCAGCGACCAATGGGAGCCTTTCTGTGTGGAGTTTGCATGTCCTCCCTGTGTCTGTGTGGGTTTCCTCCGGGTGCTTTGGTTTCCCCCGGTTTTCCCTTGGGCTGAAATGCCCTTGAGCAAGGCACCTAACCCCCAACTGCTCCCAGGGCACTGTAGCAATGGCTGCCCAGTGCTCTGGGTATGTGTGTGTGCTCATTTCTCACATGTGTGTTCACTGCTTCAGATGGGTTAAATGCAGAGAGGAATTTCACTGTGCTTAAGTGTACGTATGATAAAATAAAGTTGTTCTTCTTCAGTTGTCTGTCGAGGGGTGATAAATGCTGGTGTGGATGGATTTAACTCCCGATAACTCAGAGTTTGTGAAGTGTGTGTGTGTGAGACATGAATGTAGTGCCTTGGTCAGTCAGGATTTCTTTGGGAATCCTGACTCGGGAGATAGTTTTAAACAGTGCCTCTGCCACATTGCGTGTGGAAATATTATACAGCAGGACTGCTTCTGCGCATCGTGTTGCATAGTCCACTAGGACTAAAATAAAGTGATATCCTCGTGCCGACCGATCTAATGGCCTGATGAGATCTATAACAATTTTTTCAAAGGGGGTCTCAGTCAGGGGAAGAGGGCCCAGAGGTGCTTTTGGAGTGGCCGCTGGATTCACCAGCTGGCATTCACGGCACGCCACACACCACCTACGGACATCCCCACAAATCCCTGGGCAATAGAAGTGGGCCATTATTTGGGCTAGTGTCTTATTTTGACCTAAGTGTCCTGCCATAGGGTTAAAGTGAGCCGCATGGAATATGAGTTCCTTATGGTTCGTTGGTATTAACAACTGGGTTATTTTCTCATGGGTCTGAGTGTCCTGCGTCACTCGGTATAACCTATCTTTAATAATCGTGAAGTACAAGAAGAAGAATGTTACGTTTGGCTGGAGAGTCTGACCATTGACTACTCTCACTTGGTCAAAAGTATGATGCAGAGTCTTCACTCACATTTGTTCAAAGAGGAAATCCTCGAGGGAGTCCCCAAGAGAGAGAGGATGGGTGGGCAGCTCCCCTCTCTCTGTATCGCTCTGACACGATGCTGATGTGGATGGCTCTGAGACTGCTTCCCCAGACAATGCTACACTGGGATCCCCTGGGACACACTACTGTTGGGGGGCAAGCTGGGCTTCTCCGGTCAGGAGTGGCAGAAGACTCGTTGCTCGGCTGGCCACCCCATGCCTCCGCAGCTTGTTCGAAGAATGTGAGGAAGACCTCCGTAACGTCGTGAGGCCCCAATTTTGTGAGGGTGACATGGGGGAGGTCTGTGGACATAACCGCTGAGGGCCCCGGCAATGTGACTAGGTGCTGGAACACCTGGTAAACTTCCTCTGAGCCTGCTGCAAGGGCTCGAAGCACTGCTCCTGTTCCTTGCACAGGGCGATCAGCGCTTGATGTTGACTTTACTGGGCAGCTGTGAGGGCATCAACAAGGTCTTTGAATGGGGAGGAGTCTATGGGTAGTTCCCTCCAGTATTACCAGGTTTTGGCACCAGTATAGTATTTCCCTGGGGTGGGTGAAACACTGAAGCGCAGGCAGGTGGGAAATGATGTTCAACACAGTCCTTTTTATTCTTAGATTTGCTTTCCAGCTTAACGTTAAGCCTCTACACACACACACACACACACACGTGCTCTGGTTGGGAGCCGCCATCTCCTCACTCTCCCCCTCCTTTTCACCGCTCTGTCATCACTGTTGAAGAGACACACACATCAATTGAAGGTGCCACGCCCCTTCCTCAGCTCCACCCTCCATTCACAAACTGATGCTTGACCACACCCCTGCTGCCACACTGTCCTTGTCTGATTTTCTCTCTCTCTCTCTCTCTCTGTGTCTCTCTGGTTATCTGTCAGTTCATTTGAAACAGAATTTCTTTTTAAAACTGATTTCGGGGCGGGGCTATGTTTGTGCTCAGTTTGTGATATAAACTCAACACTTTTGGACCGATCCTAGTGTGAAATGCAAATGATCCAAGAATAACAACAGGAAAGACAGAAAATAGCAGCTCTTACATCACTGGTAATAATGTGCGCTCTCTCTCTCTCTGTGTGTGTGTGTAGTTGCTGTGTGGGTGTGAGATCCCACGCTGGGTGAACCGCTTGGCATATTTCAGCTCATGTGTGCCGTTCCTGCAGAGCTGTTTACCTCGAGAGTGGCTCACACCGGCTGCCCTGCAGAGCCACATCAGCATGCACAGAGAAGACTCACACTCATACACACACCCATACACACACTCCCACTCTCACACACGCGATTCCAGCTCCAGCGACGAGGAGCCGTCAGGGGCTGTGGGAGGAAGATCACACAACTGCAGACACACTCGAGTGTGAGAGCGCTCTCTCTCTCTCTCTCTCTCTCTCTCTCTCTCTCTCTCTCTCACGCACCCACACCAACCATCCTCATGAAACATTGAACTGTTGTTGTGATTTGTTTTTGTTTTTTAACAACCAGTCAGCAGCAGACAAGTGGCTGATGGTTCATACTGACCAATCACAGGCCTCGGTTTTGCCCCTCCCCCTCTATGGTACTGTAAACTCGGGACTCTTCTCAGATTTTTTAACTTTTAATGAGGAAATATTTTTTTCCAAGGTGAACTTACATATAAAACTTTCTGATTTATTAGAAATTAGTTTTTATACTTTGTAAATAATTTAATGTTTGATTTCTGACGATTAAACAGAGGGATTCAAATATTCAGAAATATATTTAACATTTATTTATTTGTTGTGAATGAGTTTGATTATTCAGCTGTTTCCATTTGGCAGGACATGCAAATGCATTATTATATTTTATTACATTTAATTTCCAATTTAATTTCTATACATATAGTATTTGTGTTTAATTCTACACATTACTGCTGAGGATTCAGTTCAGTGTATTTTAGTGTGTGTGTGTGTGTGTGTGTGTGTGTGTGTGTGTATTTTTAAGCAAAGCAAGTCATTGGCAGTGTGTGACGTGAGTGTGTACGTGACATGACTGCGCGTGGCATGAGTGCGTGATGGGAGTATGTTATAAAGACGTGTTAAAATAATCTCAGTGTTCGGTTCTGATTCAGACTGATGTCAATAATCTCGCAGAATTTAAAAATATCAATTAAAAAAGGCTGAGATCAAATTTTATACCTTTACTGTGACACACCAGTGTTGTAGTCGAGTCACTAAACCTTGAGTCTGAGTCCAGTCTCGAGTCCCCAATGTTCAAGTCCAAGTCATTAAAAAAAATTTGAGTCGAGTCCGAGTTGAGTCCACTATTGATCCGAGTCGAGTCCGAGAACAAGACTCCAACCGCACCACGTGACGGTGGCTGTTTCAGCGCCATTAACTTTAGCTTGTTCCTGAACATGGCGTATGAACAGGTGAATGTGCTTCTCATTGTCAGGGAGTGTGTAGTATTCTGTCAGAGATGGTTGGGAGACAGATGGAAGTGCAGAAGGTGTGTTTACTAATACAAGTGAAGATGGTAAACAATCCAGAACGGCAGGCAAAATCGTAAAACGGTGAAACAGACTATCAAAGATGAGAAACAAGAAATCAGGGATCAGGAAAACAAACAAGGAAATAAGGCTTGGTAACATGTCAACAACACAACTCAATGCTTCACAAAGTAAGTGTGTTTTCACAGTTTTTATATCAGCTCGCTGATTATGCCTTAATCCTGTGCAGGTGTGAGTCGTTTACATCGCACGCACGAGAGTCCGCTTGGCACGCGCGCTGTCCGGAGCGTGCCCGAGAGTCTATCTGATGCACGCGCCAAGGCGCGCAGGTGTGACATTCTTGCATGAAATTAGTACAAAATTAATGTAGATATTAATATCTTATGCCAAATTATTATGGCATGTTACAAAAAAAGTAAGAAAAAATCCGAGTCCTCGTCTCCAATTTACGAGTCCTAATGCAGTTAATGCATGAGTCCGAGTCATCAGTGCTCAAGTCGAGTCACGAGTCCTTAAAAATTAGGGCATGAGTCGGACTCGAGTCTGAGTCCTGGACTCAAATACTACAAGGCTGCGACGCACACATGATTTTACCAAGACATGCAAAAGGTGGGGAACGCTGAGCTCTGTACTCTCGATTTAACCACCTGTTTTGATTGATCTCAAGTAAGCATGACGATAAACTCATCCAAAGTAGTGAAGTGATCTTTTATTGATTGTTAATGGAGAGAGTGACGAAAGACGAGATGAGGAATGTTTTCTTTAGTGTTTCCATGTCATAAATTCCGAGTTCTGAGTTTTATCATTGAGCAATGGGATCTACACAAACCAGCTTCTTCACTGTCAGTGAAATATCAGACTTACTTTCCACTGAGGCTCTGAAATAACTTTTAGAATATGCCCACAGCAGCTGCTGGGTTGGTGCTGGGTTGATTTTTAATGTTTACTTAAAGATGTAAGTTATAATAATTCAGCGTTAATAGCAATAAAATAACACGAAAGTGCACAATTTCATTCAAGGAAAACCAGTAAATAATCAATTAACCTTTAAATTATCTGTATTTTTGTTTCTCATTTTTCACTCCAATCACCATGTTGGTGTCACGTCACAGAATTCCCTGTTGGAAAAGTCCTTACAAGTGGGAATAACAAGTGGGTTTAGAGAGACAGAACTAGAGTTTTCCAAATTAAAAGAATAAAACTTCAGAATATATTCCTTCACTAAACTGTTGAGCTGATCAAGTGTCAACTTAAGCTCCACCCTTTTTTAATTCTTCAGATGTCACACACTCAGCTGTATGGAAAATCAACTATAAGGCACGTGTAGTGTGTGTGTGTGTGATGATAACCCTCTAACCTCAGAGAGCTTTAGAACCATGTGACCTTTAACCTTTGAGAATAAGTGATTATTTTGTATGCACTGTGCTGTTTATCAGAGCGCCACCGTGTCGCTGTTTCACACCAAATCAGACGTCTGATCAGTGACGCCTGTCAATCAAACCCTTTATCCTCTTCTTTGATGTCATACAGGTTGCCATGGAGATACACGTCTTAATGAGTTTTGTACGTCATACAAGGATATGATTTATACTCGTACAGTATTTTTGGTTTTGATTCCTAATGGATGATGTTTGGATGTTTTTCTATGTTTGTCAGATTTAAACCTGGACAGGAATTAAATTTTCCGATTGGAAATACAATATTACAAAGATAAATAAATAAATAAATGATTAAAAAAAATGAACCTTACCTTTTTTCTGTTTTCTTTTAAGGTTAACACACACACACACACACACAATTGGGGTTTTAATGTTCATCTAAAAAATGACTTTTTATTTATTCATTCTTTCAACCAACCAACCAACCAACTGACCGAGCAGCCAGGTTTGAATGAAGCTCTCTGTTCACTGGTCAGACCATGGGCAGGAGACATGAGGTTCCTCTGCAGGGTTTGTAGAATGTGATAGGGCGAGAAGCTGGACACTCCAGGAGACACTTGGTGTTGAACTTCTGCTCCTCTGAATGGAGAGGAACCGGTTGATGTGGTTTGGGCCCTTTACATAATAGAGCTTTATCAGACCCCAGGACAGCACCAGGACTCACTGGGGAGATTATATCTCACAGATTGGGAACATCTGGAGGTCCTGCAGGAGGAGCTGGAATCTAGAACCGGTAGAGTGAGTCAGTGTACAGCGTGATGTTCATTCTGCCATTTTATAATGTTCTTTGGAAAAAAAGGATGTCTAAAGTGTCTGAATATGTGAGTTTTTTTAGCTGATTACTCACTGAGCTGATACAGAATCCTCACGCTACTGATTTTCTCCAGAACTTGTACATTTGTGTGCCAGTGAAAGTGAGCACTGTAACATTCCCTGTAACTTCTCGACAGAGACATTTCCCTTCAGGGCATTTCACTCATGAGTTGATAGTGGAGGCCAGTTTCAGCATTACAGACATGCCATTTATCTTCATACTGACCTGCTAACTGTCTTGCTGCACACTCCGTGTCAGTGAGACAGGTTTGCATCTGACCATGTGAACTTTGCAGGAAGAACACAGTGAGATCTTCATCACATCACCAGGAGAACAAGACTCGCACAAATACTGAACATATTTAACAGTGTGTATTACTGTAGAAAGTGTGTGGTTATAAAAACCCAACATAATTTCAGGATGATCTCCAAAGTCGCGTGAATACGAGCCACACTGCAGTACGAGGAATAAAACCATCTCCATGTTCGCTGACATTCTGAACAGGCCTTTTTTCTTTTGCTTTGTTTTGCTTTGCTTTGAGAATGTAAACATTCACAGTTAGAAAAATACATTGCTTTATTACATGTAAATAGCCATTTAGACAGAATTGTATTGTTTATGATCTTTTTGAGGTCATTGTGTGGGTTCTGTGGGAGCTGTGTGGGTTCTGTGGGAGCTGTGTATGGGTTCTGGGAGCTGTGTATGGGTTCTGGGAGCTGTGTAGGTTCTGTTGGAGCTGTGTAGGTTCTGTTGGAGCTGTGTGGGTTCTGGGAGCTGTGTGGGTTCTGGGAGCTGTGTAGGTTCTGTTGGAGTTGTGTGGGTTCTGTGGGAGCTGTGTGGGTTCTGGGAGCTGTGTGGGTTCTGAGAGCTGTGTAGGTTCTGTTGGAGTTGTGTGGGTTCTGTGGGAGCTGTGTGGGTTCTGGGAGCTGTGTGGATTCTGTTGGAGTTGTGTGGGTTCTGTGGGAGCTGTGTGGGTTCTGGGAGCTGTGTGGGTTCTGTTGGAGTTGTGTGGGTTCTGTGGGAGCTGTGTGGGTTCTTTTGGAGCTGTGTGGGTTCTGGGAGCTGTGTGGATTCTGTTGGAGTTGTGTGGGTTCTGGGAGCTGTGTGGGTTCTGTTGGAGTTGTGTGGGTTCTGGGAGCTGTGTGGGTTCTGTTGGAGTTGTGTGGGTTCTGTGGGAGCTGTGTGGGTTCTGTTGGAGTTGTGTGGGTTCTGTGGGAGCTGTGTGGGTTCTGGGAGCTGTGTAGGTTCTGTTGGAGTTGTGTGGGTTCTGTGGGAGCTGTGTGGGTTCTTTTGGAGCTGTGTGGGTTCTGTGGGAGCTGTGTGGGTTCTGGGAGCTGTGTAGGTTCTGTTGGAGTTGTGTGGGTTCTGTGGGAGCTGTGTGGGTTCTGTTGGAGTTGTGTGGGTTCTGGGAGCTGTGTGGGTTCTGTGGGAGCTGTGTGGGTTCTGGGAGCTGTGTAGGTTCTGTTGGAGTTGTGTGGGTTCTGTGGGAGCTGTGTGGGTTCTGGGAGCTGTGTAGGTTCTGTTGGAGTTGTGTGGGTTCTGGGAGCTGTGTGGGTTCTGTTGGAGCTGTGTGGGTTCTGGGAGCTGTGTGGGTTCTGTTGGAGTTGTGTGGGTTCTGTGGGAGCTGTGTGGGTTCTGGGAGCTGTGTGGATTCTTTTGGAGCTGTGTGGGTTCTGTGGGAGCTATTCGGGAGACAAAAAGCTCATTTTTACTGACTGATGGCCCCAAAACAGGTTTTTGAATGTCCTGTTTTTACATGCTGAAACGGCTGTTTGCACAACACTTTACACTCCAATCAGGGTCGGGACCGGATTAAACTGGTTCAGGCGCGCGCGCGCACTTTTAGCTCTGACAGAACTCAGTCACGCGCGCGAGTTGTTTATTTCTATCACAGTTCTATAGTTTATATTTAAACATTTCCCATAAATGATCAAACTAATATACTTAAAGGTAAATAATGACTAAAATTTATCTATAAAATGATAATATATTCTGTGCATCGTTTTTGGTTGGAGGAAGTTGTCTTGGCGCACGTCGTGGCCCCGCCCCCTTTCCCTCTCCACTCACTTCCTGCATCCTCCTTTGCTCGGCCGCCATTTTGTCGTTTGGACGAGCAGCAGTGAGGTGAGCACGTTGCGGAGTTCTGTATTTAATTTAAAGATATTCATCATCGTCATTATGATCGGTTCAGTCGCAGCGGTGTGTGGTGCGCGGCTGGTTTACTCGCTGTGTGTTTATCGGCCCGGTGTCGGGTCGGGTCGGGTCGGGTCAGCTCCCCCTCCCCCCGCCGACTCACGGTTTGTGAGACAAGAAAAGAAAATGCGATTCAAATGTTTTTTGTTATTTTCTAAAACTAGGTATCTTGCAGTTATAAACTCGAAAATGATTTGTATTAATCGGCTGTAACACTGCGCACCCACGGATTGTTCAGGAAATGGAGTTTTTGTTCGCTTGGGGCTGCAACGTAATGTTGAAAAGATCAAAGCTACTGCGCATGCGCGTTGTAAGGCCAAACTCGTGTCTGTGCGAGTCGCAGCTTCTGCTGCAAAAATCACTAAAACACGTCGAACTCTCGAACAGGGCATGTTTTAGTTTCAGAATTTAGCTTTGTATCCTGCTCTTTGGGCATACATACACACATCACTCACACTGTGTAGCGAGTGACTGTTAATAATTAAACACAATTCTCTGTCTCACTCAGACCCGTTTCAGAGTTTCACCATGAGCGGATGTCGTGTGTTTATCGGCCGTCTGAGCCCTCATGCCCGGGAGAGGGACGTGGAGAAGTTCTTCAAGGGTTATGGACGCATCCGGGAGATCAACCTGAAGAATGGTTTTGGTTTTGTGGTGAGTACCGTGTTGGTGTCTCTCACACACACACACGGTGTTCGGGGTGGGTGAAATGCAGGACTGACCGATATTTGTGTGTGTTTTTAGGAGTTTGATGACCACAGGGATGCGGATGACGCCGTGTACGAGTTAAATGGAAAGGAGCTTTGCAATGAGAGGTACGCTCAACATCCCGTCACTGTCCTGGTTTAGTCTGAAAATCAAGAGTTTGTGATTAATGCAGCAGTTCAACATGAGTGTTTATGCTGTAATAAGGTGTGTGACAGTGTGTTCTTGTGCTGTACAGAGTGACTATTGAGCATGCCCGCTCTCGTCGTGGTCGAGGAGGTGGTGGAGGAGGAGGAGGAGGAGGCGGTGGCAGCCGTTTTTCTCCACGTTTTGGAGGCTACCGTCAATCACGCAGTGCAGGATCCAGGTCTCTCTCTCGCGTGCACGCGCACACACACACACACTGATATGAAACCGGTGTGGCTTGTAGATTAACAGTTTTAACCCCCCAGGTATGGCCCGCCGGTGCGTACGGAGCACAGGATTGTCGTAGAGAATCTGTCATCCCGTATCAGTTGGCAGGTGAGAGACATGCACACACCCTATCCATTACTCTTTCCACGCTTTTTCACTAAAAAACAAACTGTTTCACCTCGCTACAATACGAAGGCTAAAACCTAGACGCCTGTTTTTTGTTTTTTTCCTGGTAACTTTGAGTAATTCCTCTTTATGATAAATATGACTTTAGTTTATAAATATAAATGTTTAATCTGGTTATTTTCTAACTGAGACCCGTCTCTTTAAACCTTTTCTTTAACAGCTGTGCTCTGGTATTCTGGTTTAATCGGAGTTGCATGCACAGCCTGTGAGGTGCATAGCGCCCTCTGCTGGTTGTGTTCTGAATAGTGCTTCTCCCCATACGCAGTTGTAGCGCAGCATAGCCTTATGGGACATGGGTAGCCCCCTGTGGAGGGTCTCTGGGGCCTCCAGGTTGCCCCCCACCCCACCCTGTTTGGGTCTTATTCTGGTCGTGGGGGGCAGGCACACAGTCCTCTCGCTGATTCTGGTGGGTCCGTGCTTATGGAGGCCGGAGGTCGTTTAAACCGCGTTGGTTCCGTTTGCTATTTGGACAAGTGGCTTCTTTGCTAATGTCTTCTGTGGTTTGGAACGGTAAGTGGACCAACACACTGCTAGATTACATGATGGATGCAGGGAGGGGGGTGTTTAGGAGGAGGGGGTGGGTGTGGAGCACTCTGGAGTGAGGAGTGCTTTTGGAAATGGGATGAATTATTCAAATCTTAATGAGTGCACATACACACACACACACACACTCCACTCACTCACTCTCACTGGGGGATAGGAGGTTGATGCAGCTGTGTGAATATTATAACAAATATAATATTAAGCGCAGGGGTTTATAACAGTGTTTAAAGGATATCATAAACTCCTGAATGGCCTCATCAAGATTTCACACCAACTTCAGCAGCTCAGCTCAATGTTACAGCTGTCCAACACAGGAAGTGTGTGTAATAAACACCCCTAGTGCCCTACTCTGTGTGTTGAAAACGCCCCCATGGTGATAAGTGCAGGTTTTCCTCCCGAGCCGTTCAGACTGCTGAATTCACATGGTGTCTGAGCATTCCTCTCAGCCATCTGATCCATTCACAGCACCCTATTCACTATTATCACACTGAACACAGGGGTTTTTTTTTTTGTGGTGTCCCTCCCCCCCCCTTGTCCTGCTTCTGTAGCGCCCCCTGCTGGTGTTTGTCCAGTTAGTGTAACATGGTGTCTTTACTAAAGCAAAATCTCACCACCTGCAGGAGGACAGAACACCTGGGGATGGTTTTATTTCACAGTAAACCCACCATCCTCCCATCAGCAGTCTGCCCTGTAAAGCAGCTCGCCCCTTATCCAGCTCGCTGTGCGACCCAAGTGTGTTCATAGTCAGGGTGTGTGTGAGAGAATGAAGCTGCATGTACACACTCCGCCATCAGACAAGTGTGTCTGCGGGTTAAAATCAGTGTGTCTTTTAAAGCTTGTGTTGTGTCTGTGTCTGCGTGTGTGTGTTCTGAATCCCTGAGTGTGTTCTTGCTTTGCTTTAGGACCTGAAGGACCTGATGAGGAAAGTGGGAGATGTGACGTTCGTGGACGCTCACAGAGCTAACAAGAATGAGGGGTAAATCCTGCACATGCACACACTTGCACTAACTTACACATGTCACTCATTAAACCTGTTTGTGTTAGGGTGGTTGAGTTTGCCTCACACAGCGATATGAAGAACGCCATCGAGAAGCTGAATGGCACGGAACTGAACGGCCGCAAAATCAAACTGTTTGAGGACCGAAAGAGGAGGTATGGAGTGTGAACACACATTTATTTATCCTTGTAGTTTAGTGAGATTAAGGCCCTCGTCCTATATGCACTACTGGGTGAGATGAAAACCGGTTATTATATCAATTGTGTGTGTGTGTGTGTTCAGCCGCAGCAGGAGTCGCTCTCGCAGCTCCTCCCGGTCCCGCTCTCGCTCACGTTCCAAATCTGCAAGTCGGAGCCGCAGCCGTGAGGACAAGCGTGAGAGTAAGCGTGAGAAACGCTCCCGCAGCCGCTCTCGCTCAGCCAGTCGCACACCGGAGAAGAAAACATCAGCCAAGTCTGAGTCCCGCTCTCGCTCCCGCTCTCCGTCTCCCAGGAAACAATCTCGCTCTCGCTCCGCATCCACCGAGAGCCAGCACTAAGTGTGTGAAAGAGGGTGTGTGTGTGTGTGTGAGAGAGAGAGAGTGAGATTTGTTGAAAACTGAAAGAATCTGTGTCCCCCTTGCAGGCTGTTTTTGTCTTTATCTTTCCAGAGTGTGAACTTTAACCTCTTGATTTTTATTTGATTTTTCTGCTTTATTGGATGTAAAGAAAGTGTACGTGAGGTACACGGATGCAGTCGATCAGCCATCGTGCTCAGGGTCTGAGCCCCCCCAATAATGACTCCTGAGGATTCTCTCTCTCTCTCTCTCTCTCTCTCTCTCTCTCTCTCACACACACCGAGCATGTCTCAGCAGATCCATTACACCTGGAGGAAGAACGTGATTTTGTTGTAGAGATGTAATTCATTTAAAACAGGACCAGGTTGGTGTGTGAGAGAGAGAGTTCAGTTCTGTACACATTTATTTCCACGTGGTTGTCGTTGTGATGTTTCTGGTTCTGTAACTGTTCATGAGGATTATTACAGAAATAAACTGTGAATCAGTCGGCTTGCTGTGTTTTCTCCAGTAATCAACATGGGTGGTGAAGCAGGCTTCCTGTTATTACACTGATTAGTTTCCTTAAATAGCATGTCCCCACGTGTTCATGTCCCACAGTGACGGATCAACAATCGGGTTTTTCTGTTTCCGTTTCACATTTGAGACCAGTTAATTCCTGTTTTCACTTGTTGCAGCAACTGGACCCAGTTGTTCTCACCAGTTTCTCTTTTTTTTTTTCTCCTGAAGTTGAAATAAATGTTGATGCTCTGCTGGACGTCCCCAGGAATGAGCCGATCCTGTACTTGAGGTAACATTTAATATAAACCTGCACTTCTGTCAGAGCTGCAGTTATAGAAAATTAACACCTTCTGACCAACGGAGTCAAGAATTCAGCAGTGCACTGAATGTTCCCACACTGAATTTGTATTAAAAATAAAACGCCCTTCAGTTTTATTCTCCTTCGCCCTTCTGTGAGACTCGTTTCTAAAAGGAAGTTGTTATAACACTAGGGGGCGCAGTGACACTACTGTCATGCCCTCCGTCAGAGGGCGTGGTTATGGGCGGAACTTGAGCAGGATCGAGGAAACAAGACAATGTGTTTAAGCAGGCCCCGCCCACACCGTTCTCTCTCTCTCCCACACGCATAGAGCAGTGTTGAGATCAATGTGCGCGTGTGAGAGAGAGATTGATTTAGTCTCAATTAGTTTCCGGGAAATGAGTCACACTAACACCACGGAACTCATTATTATTGTTTCTATGCAGTACTTAAAGGAATGTGATGAAAGAAATTAGAAAGAGAAAGAAAATTGACATTAAAGCCCTACCTTTATTTAAAATGGGCAGTGGCGTGCACAGATAGACACGAGGTGGTGCTCAAGCACCTGCCCCTCTGCCCTCTGTCCAAAAAAGTGCCCTTTTGATTTTTTTTTTACAGTTTACTGAGGCCAATGTCGACATGATCTTTTAGAAAAGCCGCGGCATTAAAAGCATGTGTGAAAATAATGTCGCGATGTGTGCCCCCTCCGCACACACACCGGACCTCTGTCTCTCTTGCTCTGTCACGTGAACAAGCGTGCAGTGCAGGGCCGGTTCTGGAGGGGTAGCAACGGTAGCATTTGCACCCGGGACTGGTGTGGAGAGGGGCCCCAAAAAATAAGATAAAATAAAAAATAAAGAGTTCTCTCTGCTCCTGAATAAGTGCATTACTGAGTGTCTCTGAGCAAAGGAGAGCCTGAACATTGCAACCTCCCTATTGGCTGTTTATTGGTTGTTTGTAAAAATGTATCAGTTGTTGCCCCTCCCACGGGAATCATCGCGGGCTCGAGAGACGAGACCTGACGAGTTAGTTCGTTGGTAGCAGAACAAAATGTCTGGACACAAATCGGGTTTTCAGAAAAGGAAAGAAAATAAACGCAGGGTCGAAAATACAAAAAAGGAGGCAGAAAATGCAAAACGAGTTTACTGTATACTTCTTGGCTTAGTAGACGAACAGAAGAAATCGAGGACACAGGGATGGTTACTTTTTAAGGCAGCCCACCGTGGCTGCGCAGGCTGGCAGTTGTGTCATTGAACGGTTACTTTTTAAGGCAGCCTGCCATGGCTGCAGGCTTATTTATTATAGCCCATTTAGTTAAAATAGTTGATGTAAAATGTTTATAGTTATGTGATAGTTGTCCTGATTTAGACTGGTGTGTGTGTTTTTTTTTTTTTTTTTTTTGGGGGGGGGGGGTGTGCGCGATGTTGCACCCGGGCCCAGATTAGGGCAGAACCGGCCCTGGTGCAGTGCATTCAATGTGAGGTTGCAGCAGCATAGCGTCCTGGAAGCCACGGCCTTGTCGTAGTGCAGACAACACATCGGGCAGTCAGTCAGCTCTTCCCCTGCCCCAGCAGCCAGCTAACACATGAATCGAGTGAAAATGTATTGTTTGCCCTCTAAGCCCAAGCTGTAATTATTTTGTCGTGAAGTAGCCCTTCGTATACAGAAACAACTGCACATAAGTATTATATTTTTTGCTAGACCATTTTCAGATTTAGGAAAACAAATTTCTTTCTATTTTGTTCAACTAGAGATTCCTGGCAAAGTCAGAAAGCCTTGATGTAATAAACATTAAGTGGTTGTTTTACACCTTTGGAGGAGGAGGAGGAGGGAGTGAGGTGAGGAGGTGAGGTGAGTGGGTGAGGTGTGGAGTGGGTGAGGAGAGGAGGAGGAGTGGGTGAAGTGAGGAGTGGATGAGGAGGAGGTGAGGGAGTGAGGAGGAGTGGGTGAGGTGAGGAGGTGGTGAGGGAGTGTGTGAGGTGGAGTGTGGGAGTGGGTGAGGAGAGGAGGAGTGGGTGAGGTGTGGAGTGGATGAGGAGGAGTGAGTGAGTGAGGAGGAGTGGATGAGTGAGTGAGGAGGAGTGGATGAGGAGTGAGTGAGGAGGAGTGGATGAGGAGTGAGTGAGGAGGAGTGGATGAGGAGTGAGTGAGTGAGGAGTGGATGAGGAGGTGGTGAGGGAGTGAGTGAGTGGGTGAGGTGAGGAGGTAGTGAGGGAGTGGGTGAGGAGGACTGAGTGGATGAGGAGGAGGTGAGGGAGTGTGTGAGGAGGAGTGTGTAAGGTGGAGTGTGGGAGTGGGTGAGGTGAGGAGGAGTGGGTGAGGTGTGGAGTGGGTGAGGAGAGGAGTGGATGAGGAGGAGGTGAGGGAGTGAGTGAGGAGGAGTGGGTGAGGTGAGGGAGGGGGTGAGGAAGTGGGTGAGTGTGAGGAATGGGCGAGGAGTGTGAGATGTGGAGTGGGTGAGGTGAGGAGGTGGTGAGGGAGTGGGTGAGGAGAGGAGTGGGTGAGGAGGAGTGTGGGAGTGGGTGAGGGGAGGGAGTGGGTGAGGTGAGGAGGTGGTGGGTGAGGAGGAGTGTGGGAGTGGGTGAGGGGAGGGAGTGAGTGAGGAGGAGTGGGTGAGGTGAGGAGGTGGTGAGGGAGTGGGTGAGGAGGACTGAGTGGGTGAGGTGTGGAGTGGGCGAGGAGAGGAGTGGATGAGGAGGTGAGGGAGTGAGTGAGGAGGAGGTGGTGAGGGAGTGGGTGAGGAGGACTGTGAGTGGGTGAGGTGTGGAGTGGGTGAGGAGAGGAGTGGATGAGGAGGAGTGTGTGAGGTGGAGTGAGAGAGTGGGTGAGGTGTGGAGTGGGCGCGGAGAGGAGGAGTGGGTGAAGTCAAGAGTGAATGAGGAGGAGGTGAGTGAGGAGTGGGGGAGGAGAGGAGTGAGTGAGGAGGAGTGGGTGAGGTGAGGAGGTGGTGAGGGAGTGGGTGAGGAGGACTGAGTGGGTGAGGAGGACTGTGAGAGTGGGTGAAGTTTTACAGCCCAAAATATGTTCAAAACCTACCAAAATGCACTTGAAACTGCCCAACTGGGCGGGAAACCTCCCAATCTAGCAACACTGCCAGTATTCCGGAGTTGGGTCTACTAGTAGCTATGCCGGATCCAAAGACAGTCCTCCTGTCAGAACATGTGTTGTGAAATGACATAAGATAAAGGTACGTAGAGCTATAGATTCTACATGATAATCATAAATGTAATCATAAACAGGGATGCAAACAGCGTGCCTTTTAGCGGATGGCGCCTTTTTCACGGCTGAATCGCGCAGATCCGAATTTTTTTTTAGGGGGGGGGGGGCGTTGGAGTGTCTGATTATAATTTCAAAATAAATTCTATATTAAAATGACTAAATAAGTAAATCCGTTACAGTCCATGAAACAGGAAGTATAAGGATGAGGAAAAAACAGTTTAAATCGGGAAGCTGCGCACATTTGCGCAGTCCTGCCGCTCAGGCTGCACGAATGTGCGCAGCTTCCCGATTTAAACTCTTTTTTTCCTCATCCTTATACTTCCTGTTTCATGGACTGTAACGGATTTACTTAGTCATTTTAATACAGAATTTATTTTGAAATTATAATCAGACACTCCAACGCCCCCCCCTAAAAAAAAAATTCGGATCTGCGCGATTCAGCCGTGAAAAAGGCGCCATCCGCCAAAAGGCGCGCTGTTTGCATCCCTGCATAAAGTCGGCGTGATATCAGTCACGTATTTGCTTGTGAAAGCTTGCAGCTTTCATGTAACTGCCGCCTAGCAACAAGAGGCAAAGGGTAAAGAGGGTAGGCTATCATAGATTCTATTCGGAAGAGATCAACACAATTCTAGACTCCCAGAAGAGGAAGAGCTAGCACTGAGTAGAACCAGAGTAGAACAGCCAGTGAACCGCAGCGTGTTCTCCCGCTGACGTCACAGCATGGCCGCGAGCCACGGACCCAGTTTTCTTGCGCTGTGCAATTAAAAGTTGGATATTCGCGTAACAGCAGCTTCTTTTCACGTAATTATAACAGAAATCTAACATGTTTGCCATGTTGTATAGTTTATTTAAGAAATTGCATAGAGTCATGTTCGTGTCATCAGCCCTTTAATGATGTCTGATATCTTCAGAGTTGTTTTTCTCTCTCTCTCTCACGTTTTTTTTTTTTTTTATTTCTACAGGAAGTGAGCTTTGTCTTGAAGGTCTGAAGTGATTTATTGTGTTAAATCCCCGGCTCTCATGTCTCTGTGCTGCTGCACTTCCTTTACTTTTATTAGATTTATATTTTTATCTTTTATTCATGCTTTACATTTTTCTCTGCACCCCCTGCAGCTGTAAAATAAGTTTCATTCTCACACATTAACGATAAAAGAATTGTTCTTCTGCACATGACCTCCGACCTCCCGATACACCTGAGGAGAATCCGTGCATCTGCTGATCGCCATCAGGGTGCGGCTCCTGCAGGCGCCTTCAGAGAGACGCAAGGAAACACAATTATTTCATCATCATAATTCTTCCAACTTGTGAATGAACGCGGATCGTGAACGCGGATCGTGAGCGCGCACAGGGGTTGATCACTGGGATGACGCTGGTCACGTGACTTCCTGCAGCCCGTGTGTGTGGTGCGCGTGCTGCAGTTTTCAGTGCGTAGCGCGAGCGCTCGGTGTGGGGTGAAATTGCGTCGCGCGCGCTGTAGGATGAGAGACGGGAAGCCGCGCGCACCGAGCACGAGCGCCACACAGCCGCGGGAGTGATCAGGGCGCGTGTGAGCGCGCGCGGGGCAGAAGTTTGCTGCTGCTTGTTGTTGTTGTTGTTGTTGTTGTTTTTCCCCCCGTTGGAGTCGCCAGCATGGCGGAGCGGAGCGGGCGCGTGAGCTTTCCCGGGAGCGGCGCGCTCAACCCCCCGGTCCCCATGAACCTGTTCGCCACCTGGGAGATCGACGGGAGCTCCGCCAGCTGCGTGCCCAGGTACAGCGCGCGCACCGGGACGCCCTGCACACACAACACTGGGAGAGAGAGAGAGAGAGAGAGAGAGAGCTCGGGAACCTGAGTGAGTGTGTGAGAGCTCGGGAATGTGTGTGTGTGTGTGTGAGAGAGAGAGAGCTCGGGAACCTGAGTGAGTGTGTGAGAGCTCGGGAATGTGTGTGTGTGTGTGTGTGTGTGAGAGAGAGAGCTCGGGAACCTGAGTGAGTGTGTGAGAGCTCGGGAATGTGTGTGTGTGTGAGAGAGAGAGAGAGAGCTCGGGAATGTGTGTGTGTGTGTGTGTGAGAGAGAGAGAGAGAGAGAGAGAGCTCGGGAATGTGTGTGTGTGTGTGTGTGTGTGTGAGAGAGAGAGAGAGAGAGAGCTCGGGAATGTGTGTGTGTGTGTGTGTGAGAGAGCTTGGGAATATGTGTGTGTGTGTGTGTGAGAGAGAGAGAGCTCGGGAGTGTGTGTGTGTGTGTGTGTGTGTGTGTGTGAGAGCTCGGGAGTGTGTGTGTGTGTGTGTGTGTGTGAGAGCTCGGGAGTGTGTGTGTGTGGTTATTTCTGTGTGTGCTATAACTGTATTGAGGCGGATACAAGTTTCGTTTCTGAATGACGTCATGAGCGGTAACGTTCAGCCGGCTGTATTACCGCATGCGCGCGCGTGTTGAAGCGTTCAGAGCTGCATCTGTCCTTTAACACACAGCTGTGACGTCACTCCGCGTCCAGTCGGCGCCCCTTGTTTGTGAAGGAAACTTTATATCCGAGAGAACCTGAATCAGTGTGGAGCGCTGATTATTACTGACAAACACCATTAATAACACACTTATAAACAGTTATTAATGTTGGCCTGTGATCAGAGCAGAATATTGATCAGATGTGATGAAACTGTTTTAGTGAAGCGGTGCAGGAGGTTCCGCTGTATCCCATGAGGCTCTGCGCTGTCACGAGGCTCCAAACCTCCAGTGAGTCTTCACTCATCACGCTGAATCACACACCACTGGGGATTACTGCATTTTAATTCCATCTCAGAAAACGTGAAACTGTAACCACACACACTGACACACCGTCCTGTGTGTGTTCTACAGTGTGAGGGGACAGAGGAGTGTGTGTGTTCTACAGTGTGAGGGGACAGAGGAGTGTGTGTGTTCTACAGTGTGAGGGGACAGAGGAGTGTGTGTGTTCTACAGTGTGAGGGGACAGAGGAGTGTGTGTGTTCTACAGTGTGAGGGGACAGAGGAGTGTGTGTGTTCTACAGTGCGAGGGGACAGAGGAGTGTGTGTGTTCTACAGTGTGAGGGGACAGAGGAGTGTGTGTGTTCTACAGTGTGAGGGGACAGAGGAGTGTGTGTGTTCTACAGTGCGAGGGGACAGAGGAGTGTGTGTGTTCTACAGTGCGAGGGGACAGAGGAGTGTGTGTGTTCTACAGTGTGAGGGGACAGAGGAGTGTGTGTGTTCTACAGTGCGAGGGGACAGAGGAGTGTGTGTGTTCTACAGTGTGAGGGGACAGAGGAGTGTGTGTGTTCTACAGTGCGAGGGGACAGAGGAGTGTGTGTGTTCTACAGTGCGAGGGGACAGAGGAGTGTGTGTGTTCTACAGTGCGAGGGGACAGAGGAGTGTGTGTGTTCTACAGTGCGAGGGGACAGAGGAGTGTGTGTGTTCTACAGTGCGAGGGGACAGAGGAGTGTGTGTGTTCTACAGTGCGAGGGGACAGAGGAGTGTGTGTGTTCTACAGTGCGAGGGGACAGAGGAGTGTGTGTGTTCTACAGTGCGAGGGGACAGAGGAGTGTGTGTGTTCTACAGTGCGAGGGGACAGAGGAGTGTGTGTGTTCTACAGTGCGAGGGGACAGAGGAGTGTGTGTGTTCTACAGTGCGAGGGGACAGAGGAGTGTGTGTGTTCTACAGTGCGAGGGGACAGAGGAGTGTGTGTGTTCTACAGTGCGAGGGGACAGAGGAGTGTGTGTGTTCTACAGTGCGAGGGGACAGAGGAGTGTGTGTGTTCTACAGTGCGAGGGGACAGAGGAGTGTGTGTGTTCTACAGTGCGAGGGGACAGAGGAGTGTGTGTGTTCTACAGTGCGAGGGGACAGAGGAGTGTGTGTGTTCTACAGTGCGAGGGGACAGAGGAGTGTGTGTGTTCTACAGTGCGAGGGGACAGAGGAGTGTGTGTGTTCTACAGTGCGAGGGGACAGAGGAGTGTGTGTGTTCTACAGTGCGAGGGGACAGAGGAGTGTGTGTGTTCTACAGTGCGAGGGGACAGAGGAGTGTGTGTGTTCTACAGTGCGAGGGGACAGAGGAGTGTGTGTGTTCTACAGTGTGAGGGGACAGAGGAGTGTGTGTGTGAGGAGACCGTTTGAGGACACGATGTCCGCTCTTCCAGGAATAGAAAGACTCAGATTGAGAACGTTATCTCCCCACACTGGATCATATCTCTCTTTCTCTCACACACACACACACACACACACACACACACACACACACACACACACACACAGCCCATGTTAATGAATCTGTCTGTGGTCTGAGTGAGCAGGTTTTGATTTATTCACACCGTCACATGAACAGAACTGAACGTTCATTCTGTCTTCAGTGGAAACTGAGGAGAATAAAGTGAATAAAATGAGAGCTGTGTTCATACTAAAGCTGAAAGAGCAGGCGAGAGGAGATGGGAGGATGTGGAGCTGGGGGATGGGGAGACACCGGGATGGAGAGACAGGAAGATGAGGGGAGATGGGGACCAGGTTGAGAGATGTGGGGATGTGGCTAATCAATCCTTTATGCTAATAAAATATTCAGAAGTGTAGTAAAGACACAGCACTTTGCTCAGCCTCCTGTGTTTCTGTTCTGTCTCAGGGCGGAGTGCACGTATTACACAGAGCCGAAATTCTATTTTTGGAATTTCCTGATCCTGTTCGTCAGTTTAATTTTAATGCTGCTGAATTACTAATGAAGCGCAGCAGGACACTGAGGACAGGCCTGTTAGCATGACAGCATGCTAATAATAAAGGAAATGATTACTGCCTCAATATTACGCCTTCCTCATGATCATTACGATTTAATATGACGTTATGATGATATTCTGACTCGCTGTTCAGGGATTTCCTTTTCTGTATTACAGAGCAGGTTGACTGGAACAGCCAGCACACGCTAATCTCTGCGAGTCAGTCAGTCTGTCACCACTTTATTTATACTTTTTAGGAAAGACGGTGTTGGCAGCTAACCATCAAACTAGTATTTAATCATTTTGCTAGATGTTGAGCTACAAATAAATGGCCAGCTAGCTTTATTTAACACCCTATTTCATGAACCTGTTTGCTAGTAGATGAGTCACATCAACACCTGCAAAGACAGAAAGAGAAATTGAGGCAAACATATGAAGAAACTCGAGAAAGAGCTTGACGATATGATCTCACAAGTTGAAAATGCTGACTCCAAAAGTAAACATGGTGAAAGTTGGCACCTAATCAATAAAATTTATAGAAGAAAGACTGCAAAGAGAGGCATTTTTAAAGGAAAATCAAGAGAAGGTAGATTAAACAAACAGTTTGAACACTCTCAAAATCCTCTTGGGAAGGAACCAACAATCTCTAGTGAGATTCCAGAAGAAGATCTGCTTAAAGTATTAAATGATCTGCAAATTGATGATTCTGACTTCACACATGAAGAACTAAAATACGCAAAAAAAATATTGAAGGAAGGACAGCGGTGTGGACCAGACAACATCCCACCAGAAGTCATAAAACATTGTGAGTTCGACGACATTGTTCTCCATTTTGCCAACAAGCTATTAAGCGAAAACATGAAACCAGATCGGTGGTCTGAAATTGACATGCTTCCACTTCCAAAATCAGGCGACTTGAGCGACGCAGCCACCTACAGAAGCATTAAAGTGCATATTCTGGACCAATTTCTTTTTTTTTTATATGAAAGTATGTCCCTTGACACACTCATCCAGAAGGGTAATTTTGCACAAGGCCATCTGTCTACAGCAGAAAAAAATAAAATAACAAAACACATCTGGAAAAATCCCAAGGGAGTCTGGAGCCAGATTCCTGACGTCACCTGCGGAAGCGCCAGCAGGCTGCGAGAGCTTTGCACGGTTTCAGTGCACAGCCTGTGTAGACCAAGCGCTCCCATTTCTCTCTCATTGTCCGGTCTTTTGGGAAACGATGAGTACTAATCCCATCATGACTGGTGTTGCTACACCCTCCTACGATACATCTGTTAACCATTTTAATAATTACGCGATAACGTTGAAGAAATTTGCAGGCACTTCACAAGCAAGACTCGGTGCAATATTAGCCAACATTAGCACAATCTGATATGATTTAATAATGTCTTTGTGACCTTAATGAACACCAGTTGTTGTTGGTATCAAGTCGGATTGTTATTTACATGCCACGCAAACTTGGAAAACAGTCATATTCGTATGTTGTCGTTGTTGTTTTTACATACTGAATACAAACTGTTGTTAACTGATTCATTTTACAAGCTAATCCGATGTTACATTCCTCAAGGACAGTTTGCTAGCTTGCTTGCTAGCTAGCAGTTTGTCACTGCACTGCAACCACACTTGCTAATTGACATGGTAGCCAAACATGCTTGCTGTTTTCGCGACCACGCCCCCAGAGCGAATATTCGTGAGTGAATTTTGCGTGGTGTTTCGCCCAGTGGAAACCTACAGTAACCATTTGTGTACCGCGCACAGAGTGTGATTTTTTTTTTTCTTCAATCAGAAATATTGTCAGGGACATATCAGCTGTCATTTGATATTGGTAGGGACACGTCCATACTGTCCATACCCAATTCTACGCGTATGCCAGAGTTAGAAGCCCAGATGGGGAAACGAAGTTCTGTAATATCATTGCTGGTGTATTACAAGGCAACACCTTAACACCATACCTTTTAGCTATAGTTCTTGACTACATTATGCGCAAAACATACGATGGAAGGGAAGAGGAACTTGGCTGTGTGGTACCGTTGGTGTTTTGGCTACGTTTATGAGCGGTGTTAGGCTAAGGTGGCTTTGCAGTGTGGTGATCCTGATATGCTCAACGGATTTGTTTCAATAAATCACTATGCTTATCATTGGACTGCGTCTATCCATCTGTTTTTGGATCGTGACTGTGGGTCTGGGTGTTGGTTTTGTGGCCCGGCTTTTACCCATGTTTTACACCTACTCGCCGGAGGAATTAAAAAGCCTTAGTGCGCGGCACCGCTTGGATTCCACGGTATTTAATCTGTGCCGCTCTATTGGAATCGCCCGCCACCCTCGGTATATTCACCGCTCTCCGTGCTCTCCGACTGCTCATTATGCTTCGGAGTCTTCCATACCCATCATATGGACTCACAATCAGATTGCCAAGGTCAACAAGAACGCTCATGGAGTTAATCACGCTGTTCTTCGCTCACTTGGGAAACTGCAAGGTTCTGCTGTCTCTGGATTGTCACCTGTGTTTCCTGCGAAGATTGGCCTTTTAAACTCCATCACCAACAAAGCGTCACTCATTAATGACCTGATTATCCAAAAGACCCTGGACATACTTCTGCTAGTGGAAACAGGCTGAGGACTATCTACATTTAAATGTGTCTTCACCAGCTGGATACACACACATATCAAAGCCCCGTCTCACAGGGAAGGGTGGAGGTCTAGCTGCACTTTTCCGATGTGGTTTGAAACTTAGAGATTGTTTTTCATGATGTAACATCCTGTGAATATCCGGCTTTGAAAACCTCCACTCCCACACTGATGTTGCTGCTATTAATCTATCGACCTCCCAAATCATTGCCATCTCTCTTTCTGTCTGAACTGAATGAACTGCTAACTGTAGCCTCATCTGTCTGTCCTGCCGTCGTTCTTCTGGGTGACTTGAATCTTCATGTTGACGCTAGTTGCTCCCTGACTGATGAGCTCTTGACTGTCTTTGAATGTTTTGGTTGAACTCAGCATGTTGACTTTCCCACACATAATCCTGGTCATATACTTGACTCGCTTTGCTCTACTGGTACAAAAATTGTATCTGTATCGGGTTCTGATGGAGGTTTTACTGACCACAGGTTGATTGAGTGTTGTCTCAGTGTGCCACCTTCTAAACTTCCTCTGCGTTCTACTGTCTCTTTCCATAATCTTTCTTCTATTGATGTGCATTCTCTCTCTGCCTCTCTCCTCTCTTCTTTTTGTAAATGTGCTGAGGTTTCCTCTCCTGATGATAGTTTCTATTTACAATAATACTATATCTAACACACTTAACACTTTCGCTCCCCTTAAAACTAGACAGGTCTCCGCGAATCACGCCTCTCCTTGGTTCACCTCTGAGCTTAGGGCCATGAAGGCCAAGGGAAGGCGGCTAGAGCGCCTGTATAAGAAAACTGGCCTCACTATTCATCTTTCACTCTTCTCTAAACACATCACAAAGTATAAGGATGCTCTTAACGCTGCCCGATCCTCTTACTACGCTAACCTCATTAAGAGTGGCAACTATAGACCCAAAACTCTGTTTAATACAATAAATAAACTTCTTCAGCCTCCTTCCTCAACCACTCCCAGTTCCCCTGCTCAGTGTCACGCTTTTTTGGATTTTTCAAGGATAAAATTGACAGCATTTACCAACACTTTCATTCTGAAATCCATTCTTCTGTATCGCAAGTAGCTCTTTCTCATAAAGCTGACTGCTGTCTCTCTGCTTTCTCTCCTGTTGATTCTTCTACAGTATTGGAAATCATGACTAAGTCCTCCTCCTCCTCATGTCTGTTGGACCCTGCACCCACTGCACTTAAATCCTGTGTATCTGCTCTCTCCCCTTATAATGCTCATTTGATTAATCAGTGTTTTGCTGTAGGCACTGTTCCCATCTCCCTCACAATTGCTTCAGTTACACCAATACTAAAGAAACCTGGTCTAGATTCTCTTTCATGGTCCAATTACAAACCCGTTTCTAATCTCCCTTTTCTAGCTAAAGTAATGGAGAGAGTTGTAGCCTCTCAGCTTCATACTTTCCTTGCTCGTAATGATCTTTATGAACCCTTTCAGTCAGGCTTTCGCAATCTGCACAGCACTGAATCTGCTCTCTTGAGAGTTGTTAATGACCTCCTGCTCTCAACCGATGCTGGTCATCTCAATGTCCTCGTTCTCTTGGACCTCACAGCCGCCTTTGACACTGTACATCATGAGATACTCATTTCCAGACTGTCTTCTTTTGGTATTACTGGCTTAGCTTTAGCCTGGTTTCAGTCATATCCAGCAAACAGGCAACAGTTCATCTCTATTGGTGTTCATAAATCATCCACTGCTACTGTTGCTCAAGGTGTGCCTCAGGGTTCTGTCCTTGGTCCCCTTCTTTTTATATTATATGTTTCTCCTATAGGCCAGATTATTCGTAACCATGGCCTTAACTTCCATTGTTAGGCTGATGACATTCAAATCTACATCACTATCACCCCTTCCATAGCCTCTGTTCAGCTGCTAAGGACTTGCATCACTGACCTTAAGCAATGGCTGCATAAGAACTGCCTTAAACTTAATGCTAGCAAAACGGAGGTTCTATTAGTAGGTACCAAAAGACAGGTTCTGAACTTCTCCAGTTTCACTATTGATGTTGATGGTGTGTCTATTAGTCCTTCCCAAGTTATAAAAAAAACCTTGGAGTTCTCTTTGACTCCACCCTTACGTTTGAACCCCATTTTAAACTCATTGCTTTCTTTCACCTCCGCAATATTGCACATCTCCGCTGCCTTCTCTTTGAACCTGATGCCAAAATGTTGATCAATGCATTTATCTTTTCTCGTCTTGACTATTGCAATTCTCTCTTTTATGGTCTCCCCGCCACATTGCTCAATCGCCTGCAGTCCATCCAAAACTCAGCAGCAAGAGTCCTCACACTCCCCAAGCGTACTGCTCACATCACTCCTGTTTTTCCTGTTGTTCGCTCAGATTAAATACAAAATCTTGGTTTTAACCTATAAAGCTCTTCATGGTCTCGCCCCTTCCTATCTCTGTGAGCTAATTCATTTGTACTGTCCCTCCCTCCCGCTCCCTCAGATCTTCTGTCTCTGGACTTTTGACTGTCCCACATTTTAAACTGGCATCTATGGGTGGCAGATCATTCAGTGTTGCTAAACTTTGGAACTCGTTACCACAATCGCTTTGTGACTGTTCCACTCTCTCTTCCTTCAAAGCTAACTTGAAAACTTTCCTCTTTACCCCACACTACTCTTCCTAATGTGGCCTTTTTTGTGTGTGTAACTCCTGTGTAAAGCGTAGTTGGGTTTGTGGAAGGTGCTATATAAATTGAAATTATTATTATTATTATTATTATTATTATTACACAAAAGAAGAAGCTGGAGAGTGCCACCTGTAACAGTAACAGACCTAGGTTTCACAGATGATCTCGCCGTAATAACAGACGAAATTTTCAAGGCACAAGAAATTATATTTAGCCTAGAAAATGAGGCAGACAAAGTGGGGCTGCATTGTAATACTCAGAAAACCGAGCTTCAATCTTTCAACCAAACTGAAGAAGTTATTATAAAAGCTAACGATGGAACAATCATCAAAGAAGTTAAAAATTTCAAGTACTTCGGCTCTTGGACAGAAAAAGACTTTTCTGTATGAAAAGTTCTTGCCTGGAATGTCTGTCACAAACTGAGAAAAATATGGTCTTCCAAACTCTTAAGAAAACTGAAGATAAGATTATTCACTGCTCCAGTAGAAACCTGGACAATGTCCAAATCATCTCATCTCATTATCTCTAGCCCAGAGGTGGGCAAACTACGGCCTGCGGGCCACATCCGGCCCGTTGGCGTTTTTAATCCGGCCCGCGGAAGACAATCATATAAACACGATTGAGCAGATCTATAAACTATAAGCGTCAGTGTTATCACGTAGACAGGTGTTCTAGAGATCCGTCTTTCCAGTCAGTCGTATTCACGCGAGATGACATTTGCAGAGTGGTGCAGCGCGTGCCATGGAAGTCATTCTGACGCCCATGCCACTGATGATCTCGAGAACACAGGATAAAACTTTACAGTGAGTGGTCCTAAAAAAAGAAAAGTGGACAGTGAGTGCAGGGTGTTCAATAAAGAATGGACAACTAAATATTTTTTTGCTGAAGTCCGATCAAAGGCTGTATGCCTTAGTTACAAAGAAACCGTTGCAGTTTTAAAGGAATATAACATCAAACGGCACTTTTCCTCCAAGCATGCTAATTATGCTAACAACCAGTCAGCGCAAGCAGCTCAGCGGTTGCTGAGTGAATGTGAGTATTAACACTTTCTCTTTTTAAAACTATGTTGGAGCTGTAATAAGATGGTAGTCACATGTTTACAGACAATAATATAAAAAATATATAACCCTTAGTAATTTTGGTTGTCGCGGGTGGCTGCTGTAGTGCTGGTGTTTGTTTTTAAGTACCATGTGCTTTTGGGTGTCGGCTCCGCCCCTCATTTATGTCCCTGTCTGCTATTATAGGTGTATTATGAGCAGCTGACCTTGCTTCTGCTTATATCTGTTCCTGGACTTTTGCCTGTGGAGGTTATTCTGATCTATGAGTGGCCTTTTGGAATATGAAAACCTGTTTGGAACCTGTGTTTTGATTTTTTGAGGACTGGAAATATTTCAGTGAGTGACTTTGAACCTGAAAACCAGTTTGGAGTTTTTTGCTTTCTTGAGCCGTTTTGTTTGATTCTGTGGGCTGGATGGATCCAGTGCCAAACCATTGAACTGCAAACATGTTGGCATGGTGTGGTACCTCTCCTACTAATGGTGGTTGGTTGTACTGGCAGGCTGGAAGTGGATGGTTAAAAAAAAACACTCAGGTGTAAATCTACGAGTTCAGTGAAATGTACAAAAATGATATGTACTGATATGTAATTTAGTTCAATTTAATGATATGCAATTTAGTTGTATGTATAAAATGATACAAATATACAAATACACTGGCATCCTACTCATCCTGGCAGCTCAAAGATGTAATTTAAGAATTAAGTGTGCTACTTTTCTTACTGTCACGTGTGTGTGTATTACTTTTCTGGATGGATCCAGTGCCAATCTATTGAACTGCAAGCATTTTTCTGCTCTGCCTTTGTTGACTGAGAACTAAAATAAATGTCAATCTGATCTGCATTTGGGTCTCTGTCAGTGAAGGCCTTACAATAACACTAAAGCTTTTCCGGTTTATGTTCGATATGTATGAATTTGGTGTTGGCCCGGCCCGCCTGGCAAATTTCAAAAGTCAATGTGGCCCCTGAGCCAAAAAGTTTGCCCACCCCTGCTCTAGCCGCTTTATCCTGTTCTACAGGGGTGCAGGCAAGCTGGAGCCTATCCCAGCTGACTATGGGCGAAAGGTGGGGTTCACCCTGGACAAGTCGCCAGGTCATCACAGGGCTTGTCCAAATCATTGAAAAAGCAATTGGATGGCTGCTACACATGGATGCTCAGGATGGCTCTGAACGTGTCTTGGAAGAGCCACACAACAAACACAGAGCTATATGGAGATCTCCCAACTGCATCCACAAAAGTGCAGCAGTGTAGAATGCCTTGGCAGGACACCTTGTATGCCACAGTGACGAAGTTGCAAACAAGCTTGTACTATGGCAACCCACTGATGGAAAATCTCGGCGTGGCTGAAGACGTGTAGCATACATTCACATCCTGTGTCATCCAGCAGGTTGTCAAAGTGTGCAGGATCTAAAAGCCATCATGATGGACCGATCAGTCTGGATTAACTTTGCCAAAGGTGTGGAGCGTCCCATGGGACGATCTAGGTGAGGGTGAGGTGTTTGCTAGCAGGCTTTTTTTTTTGCTAACCTACTGAGGCGACAGTGCCTAGCTAACTTATTTAATAGCAAGCTAGACCAAGAGAGTTGGCTACAGCAAACACTTACTCAGCTTTAACTGTTAAATATGACTAAACTCTATTTCATTCTTTAGTAAATATTAAGATTTTTTATTTCTTTCTGTCCAGCAGCTCAGTGTGAGTGTGTGTTTATAGTAAACACTCTGGCATGTCTTTAGCATCTCTGTCTCGTTTGTCCAGCTCAGTGCTAATCTGCTAACAGACCTGTTAGCTAGCATGCTATGAGCTGTTGTGTTCCTTTTTTAGTGATTTTTCTGGAATGAGCTGGAGGAGAACTGCTTTAACAGGTCGAATAAACACGCGTGGTCTCAGTCAGCAGTAATCCTCAGAGCCGCAACGCTGTTTATTTTTAGCAGGCCGTTTCCTTTAACAGTGAAATTTAATCCCAGTAAAATATAACGTGTGCAGGAAAGACGCTGAGGCAGAAGCTCATATTGTTCAGTAGTGTGATGTGATTGTGTGTGGATCTGAGCAGAGGCTCACACACATCTGGATGAGGAAAGAAAACTGTCAACAATAATATATTTTTTATTCTATTTTTATAAAGCAGCATCAGTTGGTCTTGTGTTCTTAATCTTTGGGAAGGTGTCAGACGGTGTGTCATTGTGTGTATGTATTTGTACTGTACGTGCCGTTTTGTGTGTGTGTGTGTGTGTGTGTGTGTGTTTATCCTCATGGCCTGGTCATCACTGTAAATGAGAACTCCTTTTCGGGTGATTTAACCCGGTTAAATAAAGATGAAGGAAGTAAAGTGATGCGTGTGATTGTGATGAACGCTGTGGAGGTGATGGAGGATGAGAGGAAGATGACATTTTAAAATCCATTAAAGTTAAAATATGTTTTTAATTTTCTTTGTGTTCCCAGTAACCCACAGCGTTAAACCTGTCCGAGTGAAGCATCGCTGTGGTTCCCAGAAGATTGTGGGTTTATGAGGCTGCCGTGCAGATAAACAGTGACGCGTGTGTTCTGCTTTATTTCTGAGATGTATGTTCTTGTTGTTGGATCTGTTTGTGTTCCAGATGTTTTCTTGCTGTTTTCAGCACGAGTCCATCTGAATGCTCGAGAAAAAAAGCCATTACATTTATAAACACACTTCAGGACTGTTCAGAGGGGATTAGTTTTCCTGACGCGCGAGTGTTCGGTAACATGGACGGAGGACACGTGCCCCACCCTCTGAGCTCCGCCCCATAAGGCTCCAATTAAACCATGTTCTGGGATGCAGTGGTTGATTGGCTCAGCTGCTTGTGGTGGGCATGTCTGTGCTGGAGATGGTTGGTGATGGATGTGGAGGCTGTGAGATTGGCTGATGGCTGTAGTGGGCGTGTCTGTGTGAGTCTGCCTCTGTGATTGGCTGGTTTGACTGTAAAGTGTGTGTCATGTGGGATGAAGAACATTTCTACAGATGGTTTTCTTTTAGTGTGTGTGCTTGCTGAAGGTCTCCTGCTGCTGCAGCATTTTCTCAAGTGCCCCTCAGCAACACAGTGAAATAATTGTGCACTCTCTCTCTCACACACACACACACACACACACACACACACACACACACACACACACACACATTGTGTGTTAGTGAACAAAGCTTTGATTGAGGCATCATAGTTGTGTGTGTTGGTGGTGTGTGTGCTGAGATGTCACTTTGAAAGAAAACACTTGTGCTTTTGTGCCTCCAACACTCCCACTACCATTCTCTCTCTGACACACACACACACACACACACACACACACACACACACACACACACACACACATCTGATGAATGCTCACAGTGTGTTTCGCATATTGTGCGGTTTTTTTGCTTTGGTGTTTTTGTTCTTTGTGAAGTGTGTGTGTGTGTGTGTGTGTGTGTAAAGTCAGAATAATTTTTTTTAAAAATATGATATTGTCAGTCCTTGACTTCAACGGTTTCCGATTAAAGTCTGTAACCTTCTCACTGAAGTACACCTATCAAATGTTTGAAAATCGAAATTCACGCTGACCACTGATGATGTCATTGTGCGTGTCTTGTGAGCCAACCAATCAGCAGCTTCGACTCAACTCTCAGTGGAGATGAGTTTTTAATTATAATAGAACGCATCAGCTTATTCTTTCAGAGATGCAACAGACTGTGCAGCAACATGGTGTGCGGTGTTCTTACACACACACACACACACACACACACACACACACACACACACACACACCTGCCCCTGCTGTCCTCCAGCAACTGCTGATTCAGCATCTGAGAGTGTATGTGTGTGTAGAAGGACACAAAATGCCTTGACATTAATTCCGTTAATGATAGATAGGCAGGTTGTGTAGGGCGCGCACACACACACACACACACACACACACACACACTGCACTGGCCTTATCTTTATTTTATTGGGGTAATCTTTCACTCACTCTCTCCTTGAAGTACAGATATTATTAGTGTGTGAGAGTGAGTGTGTGTGTGTGTGTGTGTGTGTGTGGGTGAGAGAGAGAGCGAGAGCACCTGTTGAGGACGCCATTGCAATGATTGACTGACAGTGTTCGTTGCCCCACCCCTTTAATAGACAGCAGTCCCCTCAGTCATTCTGAAACATCTGAGCCGAAGTCCTTCAATAGCATCTAGACCACTCCACTTTAAACCCGAAAAAATCAGGGATAGAAAATACGGACTGATGAAGGAGATTGTGTAATGTGACATAACATAAAAATGAGAGAGAATTTAAAACTGAACTATTAAACGGCGAGTGTGATGATGTGTGAGTGAGAGGATTTTGCGAGTGTTGAACTGGGTGGATCAGGAGTGTCGTAGATCAGCAGTGTATCAGTGCATGAACAGAGCGAGCTGTGATTATCACATTCATCACTAACGGCTTCCACTCTCACTGCCCCTCAACTCACAGTCGCTCCATCCTGCACATCATCATCATCAAACAGAAACCTGCAGCCAGTCGTCAGGAGCAGTGTCGGTTTTCACACACACGGGAAACGGTGTAACTTTCACACACTGCAGTAAACAGCCGTTCTGCTTCCTTCACATTTTCCTGAAGGGTTTGTGGAATCCATATGCCTTCGGAGACGCACGACAAACACAAACGCTTCCCCATAAAAAAGTAGTTCCATCTCTGAAAGCAGCGATTCGACACGTTTCCAGCTTCATTTATAGACAAACCGCTTCAGCTGAACACTTTATCACCAGCGTGGGGTGTTTATCACCAGCGTGGGGTGTTTATCGCCAGCGTGGGGTGTTTATCGCCAGGGTGGGGTGTTTATCGCCAGCGTGGGGTGTTTATCGCCAGTGTGTAACGGGGGAGTCAAACATTTCTGTTCTGTGTGAGTTTGGAGGAAACAGATTTCTCTTCTCACTGGAGGGGTGTGTGTGTGTGTGTGTGTGTGTGTGCGCGCGCGCGCGCGATGGATGAGAGAGTGGTGCAAATGAATAATGCATGAGTCAGATACGCCACTGAGAAATAAACGAGTAAACAAAGACCTTTTATCATCCTCCTGTTCCCTCTCTCCTTTTATTTCTCTCTCTCTCTCTCTCTCTCTCTCTCTCTCTCTCTCGATTTAATCGTCAGTGTGACTCATCAGTTTTATTCCTCCTGTAGTGTGCACTACTTAGTGGTCTTTGTGTCCTATAGTCTCTAGATTTTACAGCCTCGCTGACTGTGTGTGTGTGTGTGTGTGTGTGTGTGTGTGTGTGATTTTGTAATCTGCACTTTATTCTCCTCCTTGTTCCTCATTCTTTGTAACACACAACTCTCCACTGTTCGAGAACGTTCCGCAGTGTTTTGTTCTCACTGCAGATCCGAACCAACACTGTTTCATTTCTGATTTTAAAGAAAATGAACTAAACAACATGTTTATCATTTTTATTATCAGTTCAACATTCTGTACCAATTCTAACCAGGTCTTCGTGACCTGAACAGAAACAGCGTGTGTGTGTGTGTGAGAGAGAGAGAGAGAGAGAGAGAGAATGAACACTTTGATAAATGGTTTGTGCTTTTTTTAATTCATAAGATAGGTGTACACACACACACACACACACACACACACACACACACACTGTGAGTGAAAATACTTGTTTCACTTTCTTTTCTAATGGAATGTTACTCTCTGATGGCAGATGATGACGTTCCCCTCAGTGTGGTGAGTGAAATGCCGAAAGTTTGAATAGAAATGTAGATTGAGTCAGGATTCGGTTCTTTTCCTTTAAAGCGCGCACACTCGAGCTCCAGACTCCACACGCTGGTGTAAAAGCTGACGTTAGATCAGATCCATCAGTGACATCTGATTCCACGCTTCAGTGGAAGAATTCAGACTGGAGGAAAATCTGATCTACAGGATAAAGGAGTTAGAACGTGATCATATGACCACCATCACACATTTACTGACATTTAAACAAGAAACACTGCAGAATCAACAACATTCAACACTGACTTCATTTATTTCACATTTTACAAAATTCCTCAATTTTTAAAAATTTTTTAAAAACATTCCTACATTTTCAGTCTGGGCTCAGACATGTAAAGCTCGCTGTGTGTGATTTGTGGACTGAGATTGGACTGATTTATCCTGCATTCGTCTGACCTCAGAAGCAGGAAGTCAGAATTACATAATTTTCGCCCTTCATGCATTCGAACGACAAAGTGTTAAAGCTCACAGTGCTCTTGATTTAGGAATTCTGTGTTCAGGGTGTGTTTTTTCTTTTGCTTACCAGAGGTTGGAAATTATGAATTACAGATTTTAGATGGATGAAGCATAAACTGGATTTTCAGGACCTGAAACTCATTTCAACTTTGAGCTGAGCCCACACTCACACTTAGACTTGCGCTCGCATTTACACTCACATTTACACTCTCCTGGAAACACCTCCACCTCACACCCCCACAACCTCACCACCCTCATAACTCCACACCCCCCGACGCATAACCCCGCCCTCTTTGCTCCAACTTGATAGAACGAAGTTCACATTATACGCAGATCTACAATCTGACAGCAGGGATACGGGTATAATTACTAATAATCATTTTATCAATTTCCTGAAAGAGGGTCCACATTTCACTGTCGTGTGTGTGTGTGTGTGTGTGTGTGTGTGTGTGTGTATCTGGGTTAACGCTATTATTAGCATTAGCAGATAATAACATGTAGGTCAGCTCTCGAGGGTACACAGAGAATATGTGGGTTGTGTGAGTGTGACACTCTCTCTCTCTCTCTCTCTCTCTCTCTCTCTCTCTCTCTCAAAGAGCTGTGTGTTTCCATGGCAACAGTGTGATAAGCGTTAATGATTGGCCATGTGAGTTGCCAGAGACGGAAATAATTGTATCTCTGTCAGGGATGCTAACTGCTAGCCAACACATACACAGGCCAATGAGTTCTATCAGTGAAGTGTAGTAGGAAGAAGAAGAAGAAGAATGTATGAGAAGAGTGTCTGAATAGCAGTTACTGGAATCTCTCTCTCTCTCTCTCTCACACGGTGTAATGAGTGAGATTGTGTTGTGCAGTGCTTGTTATTAGATCGAGTGTGTATCAGGTTACAGATTACTTACACATTAAAACCACTTTCACAAAGCACTTCCTGGTGCACGTGTGTGTGTGTGTGTGTGTGGGGGGGGGGGGGCGGCAATGGTGTGGAAAGTGATCACAGTGCTGTTGGAATCGGAAGGCAATGTCCTTAGCATGTACTAAGCAGCATGTTTAGTCAGCACTAATGCACTCTCCTGAGGTCCCTTCTGCAAGTGCACTTCCTCATTTTGTCCTCATTTCAGCTCATCATGTGACCTCATGGTGAACACTCCCATAATCCTGTTCACTGTCCAGCACCACAGGCTGAGAATAACCAGCACAGTAAAACCAGCACAGGGTAGTGTTTTTATTTACACACACACACACACACAAAATGTGAGTGGCGTACAATGTTATTACAGATGATGAAGCCTGAGGTGATGGTGGTGAGGAAAAACTCCCTCAGACTCCACGAGAAAGAAACCTCAAGAGGAACCTGACTCTAAAGGGTTAATAAGCATCCAGTGTCTAATGTCCTTTACATATTCCTCAATTTTATTAAGCTGGTGTCTCTTATCCAGTCCCCCCAGGATTTCGCGGGCCTTTTTTGTGATTGTTGCGGGCTAAAATGTCTGATGTTGCGGGGGGGTTTCCAAAAAATTGCGATGAAAGTTGCGGTGTTTTTTAGGTTTTTGTTGTGATCACATTGCGGGAGGAAGTGAAAGTTGCGAGAAATTGTTGCGATTTTCTCTTTTTGTAATTAAAATTGAGGATATGTTAAATATTAAGTTATTACTGAAAAACTATTGATTAAAAAAACAAAGACACTGAGAAATGGTCCTATAAACAACTTTACCAATATAAAAGATTACCAGGACTACAAAAATGCAGAAAAATAGGCTTTACTTATCCAAATGCACCTGTTGGTTCAAAATTTAAAGTGCAGAGAACCTCACAGCACAACATGAAGTTACCTTAAAATATAATATAAATGCTGCAGCTTTCATGTAAGAAAAAAAACTATTATTACTAGTCCTGTGTGCAGGCAGTCTCTCCTGAATACTAAATTAAACAATAATTATAAACTAATAAAATAAATGGCTCAGGCTTCATAGAAGAAAAAAAAAATTTGAACAGAATCTCACAGTATGATGCTGAAGCTGCCTAAACAATGGAAAATAAAATACCATTTTGGCAAAAATGTTGGCATCCATTAATTTCTTGTATTAAGTAAAAAAAAATAATGTAAAGTGCACACAGTCCTTCACTGTAAACATAACACACTTTTCAGTAACAGAATTTAAGCCTATGTAAACACTGACTCGCACATCATGCAGTGTTGCCAGATACTGCTGACATTTTCCAGCCCAAAATATGTTCAAAACCCGCCAAAATGCACTTAAAACCGCCCAATCTGGCAACACTGGAAGTAAGGCGGAAGGTAGTTTGTCGACGTCACCTCAAAACGACGCCAACGATTGGTCAAATTTGCGGGAAAGTTGCGGTGATTTGGATATAATTGCAACACCGCCCTGAATTCGCGGGGATTGGTTGAATTTGCGTTGAAGTTGCAAATCGCAAAATCCTGGAGGGTCTGATTATCTCATTTTGCAGAAACATACAACTGTGTGTCATCAGCATAACAGTGGAAACTAACACAATGTTTACGAATAATATCACCCAGAGGGAACATATATACTTGCTCAGTTCCTCTATGGTCCCAACCATAGAGGAACTGAGCAAAGCAATCGACTAGTTCTCTGGCAGCAAGGCCCCCGGAACAGATGCTGTCCCTGCAGAACTGCTAAAGCTGAACAAAGCATCCCTCCTACCACACTTACATCAACTCCTGACTCTCTGTTGGCAGGAAGGAACAGTACCATCTAGCATGAAAGACGCTAACATCACACTCTACAAACAGAAGGGTGATAAAGGGGACTGTAACAATTACTGTGGCATCTCCTTGCTCAGCATTGCAGGAAAGGCCTTTGCTCATGTCATCCTTACAAGACTACAGCAACTAGCTGAGAGAGTGCTACCTGAGAGCCAGTGTGGTTTCCGTTCAAAGCGCACTACAACTAATATGATCATCTCCCTGAGACAACTGCAAGAGAAGTGCTGTGAACAACAGAAGCCCCTCCACATCGCCTTTGTCGACCTAACCAAGGCGTTCGACATGGTCAGCAGATCTGGATTGTATACAGTTCTCAGAGCTGTTGGATGATGCTGCACTTGTTGCTCACAACCCCACCACCCTTCAGGAGATGATCAACAGCCTGAACGAGATCTGCAAGGCCTTCTCCCTGGTTGTGAGTGTGAAGAAAACTGTTGTTCTCCATCAAGGCACACCTGATGACACGCAAGAGCCAATAAGACTTGATGACAAGCCCCTTGACACTGTCCTGTTATCTGGGCTCCACCGTCACTACCTCTGTCTCCTTGGATGAGGAAATCAACTGCAGAATAGGCAAAGCAGCCACCTCCTTCGGCAGGCTAACAAAGAGAGTCTGGCAAAACAAGTACCTCACCACCAAGACGAAAATCTATGTGTATGACGTGTGATGCTGAATGCCCTTCTGTATGGATCAGAGACGTGGACTATGTACAAGGTTCGAGCGAAAACTCAACACCTTTCATCTTCACTGTCTCCGGAAAATCCTTGGCATCAAGTGCAGAGCTGGTTCAGACCTCCATGGGGCCCTAGGCAAAATTCTGCTAAGGGGTCCTCTTAACTGAACCCCAAAATTTTCAACAGTCACACCTGACACCCAGTGCTTCCACTCATCCCCCCCTTTAAACATATTGCACTAATGTCGCCACCTGTTGGTCTAACTCCAAATAAATACAGACCAAATTAGACCAAATCAAATCGAACTAAATGTGTAACAAATTACTCACCATTAAAAATGTCCCTTTCTGCACTTTCTGGATGCAAAATCATCAATAATGTCATCATATGATATTTGCTTCCCCACATCATGATTGATGCTCATGATGGCCAAACCACTCAGACATTCCTGGGACATGGAAGATCTCAGATAGTTAACACCTTCTCCTATTATTTTGTGGTTTTTTGTGGAAAAGAGCTTACAGCAAAAACAATACACAGTGTTGTTTTTCACTGAGTATGAAAGCCAGCTCCTGGTAATCTTTTCACCATTTGACAGCCGTCTCTGTAATAATCCTGGATGGAATCCTCTTCTGAACTTGTCTTTGGGGTAAGAAAAATCTACTCCTGGCTTGAATGGACCTCTGCGCACTAACTCAGTCCGCATACAGTCCGTGAAGACTGGGGGCCAGTCTGCTGGATCATTTGGTGAAGCAGAGACTGTTGCTTTAGGGTCTGAGCTAGCTTCTGATGCTTGCTGTGCACACGTGGTTGTGTGAATAGTGGCCAAGGCTGCCTGTTCTTCCCCTGTGTCTGTACTTGACAACGGTGGCTGTACTGGACCTGTGCTGCTGCTTGTACTGGCTGAGGCAGCTGCCAGACCCTCCAGGATTTCGCGATGTTGCGATTTGCAACTTCAACGCAAATTCAACCAATCCCCGCGAATTCAGGGCGGTGTTGCAAATTTGACCAATCGTTGGCGTCGTCTTGAGGTGACGTCGACAAACTACCTTCCGCCTTACTTCCAGTGTTGCCAGATTGGGCGGTTTTAAGTGCATTTTGGCGGGTTTTGAACATATTTCGGGCTGGAAAATGTCAGCAGTATCTGGCAACACTGCATGTGCGAGTCAGTGTTTATGTAGGCTTAAATTCTGTTATTGAAAAGTGTGTTATGTTTACAGTGAAGGACTGTGTGCACTTTATTTTTTTTTACTTAATACAAGAAATTAATGGATGCCAACATTTTTGCCAAAATGGTATTTTATTTTCCATTGTTTAGGCAGCTTCAGCATCATACTGTGAGATTCTGTTCAAATTGTTTTTTTCTTCTATGAAGCCTGAGCCATTTATTTTATTAGTTTATAATTATTGTTTAATTTAGTCTTCAGGAGAGACTGCCTGCACACAGGACTAGTATTAATAGTTTTTTTTTTCTTACATGAAAGCTGAGGCATTTATATTATATTTGAAGGTAACTTCATGTTGTGCTGTGAGGTTCTCTGCACTTTAACTTTTGAACCAACAGGTGCATTTGGATAAGTAAAGCCTATTTTTCTGCATTTTTGTAGTCCTGGTAATCTTTTATATTGGTAAAGTTGTTTATAGGACCATTTCTCAGTGTCTTTGTTTTTTAATCAATAGTTTTTCAGTAATAACTTAATATTTAACATATCACTCAATTTTAATTACAAAAAGAGAAAATCGCAACAATTTCTCGCAACTTTCACTTCCTCCCGCAATGTAATCGCAACAAAAACCTAAAAAACACAGCAACTTTCATCGCAATTTTTTGGAAAACCCCCACAGCATCAGACATTTTAGCCCGCAACAATCACAAAAAAGGCCCGCGGAATCCTGGGGGGACTGAGCTGCATATGACTCATCTGTGCTGGTTGAAGATGGCTCATCTGTGCCTGTCCTATCTGGTTCTGTCCCTCCACTGGCTGACTGGCTGGACTCTGTGCTGCTTGTTAGAAACTTAAGCATAGCACCTGTAAAATATAGAAAAGGCTACTATTAATTCAGCTCCATCAAATTGGCTGCACTTGTTTTACCTTCAGATACTGTACTTAATGTAGGTGATTTAGATTATTATTTAGCACCATTGTCATAATATTTCACGAGTTTTATTTATTCACTAATATATCTGCATCTACCGTATATTTGCCTGTGGGCTATCCAAGCAAACAAAATTCAATCTTAGTAAATATTTATCCATTACTTTCCATTTTGTATAAGTGCAGTTGTAACTACACTCAGAACGATTGATATAACACTTAAATTGTAGAAGCCAGCAAGACGCACACGGAGACTGTCCGGGGTTCACCCAGGGCTCACCGCCCTGTTATGTAGGTCAAACACCAACTAGCCCCGTCCCTCCCACCCGGAGAGGAGAGTTACCTGACTGCTGTTCCCACTGTTCATTTTCATGCAGTTTCTTTTTCCTTTTTTCACTTCCTTTTTTCACAAGTTGTTTGATGATCAGACACATTGTCATGTGGTGTTGCTGGGATGTTTTCACGGAGAAAAGATCGTTTTGAGAAAGATTGCATGCTGTGCAGTAGCGTATAAGTGTATGGCCTAAGTGTGACTTGGGGTTCAATCGGCATTTCGGTAAGAGGGCGCACGCCAAGAGTAAGAGGGCGCAGTTCCCCGGTTTAGACGAAAGCATGGTGTGTGTGTGTGTACACAACCCCAATTCCAAAAAAGTTGGGACAAAGTACAAATTGTAAAACAGAATGCAATGATGTGGAAGTTTCAAAATTCCATATTTTATTCAGAATAGAACATAGATGACATATCAAATGTTTAAACTGAGAAAATGTATCATTTAAAGAGAAAAATTAGGTGATTTTAAATTTCATGACAACAACACATCTCAAAAAAGTTGGGACAAGGCCATGTTTCCCACTGTGAGACATCCCCTTTTCTCTTTACAACAGTCTGTAAACGTCTGGGGACTGAGGAGACAAGTTGCTCAAGTTTAGGGATAGGAATGTTAACCCATTCTTGTCTAATGTAGGATTCTAGTTGCTCAACTGTCTTAGGTCTTTTTTGTCATATCTTCCGTTTTATGATGCACCAAATGTTTTCTATGGGTGAAAGATCTGGACTGCAGGCTGGCCAGTTCAGTACCCGGACCCTTCTTCTACGCAGCCATGATGCTGTAATTGATGCAGTATGTGGTTTGGCATTGTCATGTTGGAAAATGCAAGGTCTTCCCTGAAAGAGACGTCGTCTGGATGGGAGCATATGTTGCTCTAGAACCTGGATATACCTTTCAGCATTGATGGTGTCTTTCCAGATGTGTAAGCTGCCCATGCCACACGCACTAATGCAACCCCATACCATCAGAGATGCAGGCTTCTGAACTGAGCGCTGATAACAACTCGGGTCGTCCTTCTCCTCTTTAGTCCGAATGACACGGCGTCCCTGATTTCCATAAAGAACTTCAAAATTTTGATTCGTCTGACCACAGAACAGTTTTCCACTTTGCCACAGTCCATTTTAAATGAGCCTTGGCCCAGAGAAGACGTCTGCGCTTCTGGATCATGTTTAGATACGGCTTCTTCTTTGAACTATAGAGTTTTAGCTGGCAACGGCGGATGGCACGGTGAATTGTGTTCACAGATAACGTTCTCTGGAAATATTCCTGAGCCCATTTTGTGATTTCCAATACAGAAGCATGCCTGTATGTGATGCAGTGCCGTCTAAGGGCCCGAAGATCGCGGGTACCCAGTATGGTTTTCCGGCCTTGACCCTTACGCACAGACATTCTTCCAGATTCTCTGAATCTTTTGATGATATTATGCACTGTAGATGATGATATGTTCAAACTCTTTGCAATTTTACACTGTCGAACTCCTTTCTGATATTGCTCCACTATTTGTCGGCACAGAATTAGGGGGATTGGTGATCCTCTTCCCATCTTTACTTCTGAGAGCCGCTGCCACTCCAAGATGCTCTTTTTATACCCAGTCATGTTAATGACCTATTGCCAATTGACCTAATGAGTTGCAATTTGGTCCTCCAGCTGTTCCTTTTTTGTACCTTTTAACTTTTCCAGCCTCTTATTGCCCCGTCCCAACTTTTTTGAGATGTGTTGCTGTCATGAAATTTCAAATGAGCCAATATTTGGCATGAAATTTCAAAATGTCACAATTTAGACATTTGATATGTTGTCTGTGTTCTATTGTGAATACAATATCAGTTTGAGATTTGTAAATTATTGCATTCCGTTTTTATTTACAATTTGTACTTTGTCCCAACTTTTTTGGAATCGGGGTTGTGTGTGTGTGTGTGTGTGTGTGTGTGTGTGTGTGTGTGTATGTATATATATATATATATATATATATATATATATATATATATATATAACACACACACACAGTGGGGCAAAAAAGTATTTAGTCAGTCACCAATTGTGCAAGTTCTCCCACTTAAAAAGATGAGAGAGGCCTGTAATTTTCATCATAGGTACACTTCAACTATGAGAGACAAAATGAGAAAAAAAAATCCAGAAAATCACATTGTCTGTCTGATTTTTAAAGAATTTATTTGCAAATTATGGTGGAAAATAAGTATTTGGTCAATAACAAAAGTTCATGTCAATACTTTGTTATATACCCTTTGTTGGCAATGACAGAGGTCAAACATTTTCTCTAAGTCTTCACAAGGTTTTCACACACTGTTACTGGTATTTTGGCCCATTCCTCCATGCAGATCTCCTCTAGAGCAGTGATGGTTTGGGGCTGTCGCTGGGCAACACGGACTTTCAACTCCCTCCAAAGATTTTCTATGGGGTTGAGATCTGGAGACTGGCTAGGCCACTCCAGGACCTTGAAATGCTTCTTACAAAGCCACTCCTTCGTTGCCCGGGCGGTGTGTTTGGGATCATTGTCATGCTGAAAGACCCAGCCACGTTTCATCTTCAATGCCCTTGCTGATGGAAGGAGGTTTTCACTCAAAATCTCACGATACATGGCCCCATTCATTCTTTCCTTTACACGGATCAGTCGTCCTGGTCCCTTTGCAGAAAAACAGCCCCAAAGCATGATGTTTCCACCCCCATGCTTCACAGTAGGTATGGTGTTCTTTGGATGCAACTCAGCATTTTTTCTCGTCCAAACACGACAAGTTGAGTTTTTACCAAAAAGTTCTATTTTGGTTTCATCTGACCATATGCCATTCTCCCAGTCCTCTTCTGGATCATCCAAATGCTCTCTAGCAAACTTCAGACGGGCCTGGACATGTACTGGCTTAAGCAGGGGGACACGTCTGGCACTGCAGGATTTGAGTCCCTGGCGGTGTAGTGTGTCACTGATGGTAGCATTTGTTACTTTGGTCCCAGCTCTCTGCAGGTCATTCACGAGGTCCCCCTGTGTGGTTCTGGGATTTTTGCTCACCGTTCTTGTGATCATTTTGACTCCACGGGGTGAGATCTTGCGTGGAGCCCCAGATCGAGGTAGATTATCAGTGGCCTTGTATGTCTTCCATTTTCTAATAATTGCTTCCACAGTTGATTTCTTCACACCAAGCTGCTTACCTATTGCAGATTCAGTCTTCCCAGCCTGGTAAAGGTCTATAATTTTGTTTCTGGTGTCCTTTGACAGCTCTTTGGTCTTGGCCATAGTGGAGTTTGGAGTGTGACTGTTTGAGGTTGTGGAAAGGTGTCTTTTATACTGATAACGAGTTTAAACAGGTGCCATTAATACAGGTAACGAGTGGAGGACAGAGGAGCCTCTTAAAGAAGAAGTTACAGGTCTGTGAGAGCCAGAAATCTTGCTTGTTTGTAGGTGACCAAATACTTATTTTACCGAGGAATTTACCAATTAATTCATTAAAAATCCTACAATGTGATTTCCTGGATTCTTTCCCCCCATTCTGTCTCTCATAGTTGAAGTGTACCTATGATGAAAATTACAGGCCTCTCTCATCTTTTTAAGTGGGAGAACTTGCACAATTGGTGGCTGACTAAATACTTTTTTTCCCCACTGTGTGTGTATGTATGTGTGTGTGTGTGTGTGTGTGTGTGTGTATGTATGTGTGTATATATATATATATATATATATATATATATATATATATATATATATATATATATATATATATGAATATATGAGTGATTCCACGCTTATGGGTACTGAAATGGGGACATGAACTTATTCACCTAAAACCATTTCTTTTTTTACCATCAGGTCACAAAACATGTAATCTTTAATGAATGATATGTTAAAAGATAACTTTAATTTTCTGAGATGTAATAAAAACATATTTATATGCCAAAGTCAAGCCTATGAGTTCCAAAATGATGTCTGTTACATTACTTCTGTTACGATTGTCCATCTCGCGTCTGTTACAAATTAATTACAATCTAGCTCTATACCATGTTAATCTTATTGAAAGAATGTGTATGTTTATTCTACTACACATGTTTATTAATTATATTTGCTAAAACATCACCTTCCTATGTTTCAAAAAGTAATTCTACATTGTTAAAATTGAGAATATATATGTCCACAACACTTCTGTTACGTTCTGACTTTGGCATATAAATATGTTTTTATTACATCTCAGAAAATTAAAGTTATCTTTTAACATATCATTCATTAAAGATTACATGTTTTGTGACCTGATGGTAAAAAAAAGAAATGGTTTTAGGTGAATTTTTAAAAATAAGTTCATGTCCCCATTTCAGTACCCATAAGCGTGGAATCACTCATATATATATATATATATATATATATATATATATATATATATATATATATATATATATATAAAATAATACACACACATACAGTGGTGCTTGAAAGTGTGTATGAACCCTTTAGAATGTTCTATATTTCTGCATAAATATGACCTAAAACTAGGGCTGGGCAACGATTAAAGTTTTTAATTGTGATTAATCACTTGATTTCCCTGATTAATCATGATTAATCGCCTTGTTTTACGCAAAATCCAGTAATGAATTCAAAAGTAGTGTATAGCACAATTTTATTTTAAATGTTCTGCCATATGAATGAAAGTGCCATAACTTTTTGTTCTGCAAACACTTAACATCAGCATTTTGTTTATACAGTAGCAGTTAAATAAAATATTTAGTGCAAATCTCAAATTAAACAATGTTATCAAAGCAAATACAAAACTAAAGCTTATTGCCACTGCCAGGGCATTAATGTTATCCTGTTTGTTATTAAAAAAACTGCCCACAAAATCCTGAGCCACAATCATAACATTAAAACAGGCAATTTCTGAGGTAACAGCAGAAACATTTATTTTCTTTTATCAGGGAGTAGCGTAACCAGTCTATGTTCAGTACTAAAGTTAGAGTGAGGTGAAGCACAAATAAAGTTCACTGCTGGGGTTTACTGTGCAGAGGACTAGTCTGTAAAGTCCATGTTTATACTGGATTTCCTTTGGAGAATGTCGCTCAAAAAAAGAACCAGAAAACGCTTTCAGTGCAGTTTGTAGATTCCTAAATCTTGACGTTTTTTTTACTCCTCTGCACTAAGCCAGTTGCTAAGGCACACAAGATTATTTACATTTTCAGATGATAAAGAAGCTCTCTTCTTCTGTACAGTATGACCAGCAAGGGAGGAAAACCTTTCACAGGGCACGGAGGTTGCAGGTGTGGCCAAGTACCTCTGTGTATAGGGGGCCAGCCTGCTGTGTGAGCCTGCATGTTTGGACCACCGCTCTAATGGACAGGACTCTGAACTGATGGCAGGCTCTGCTCTGTATCGATGCACACTGTTCTCAGTTGAGTCTTCTTCCTGTTCAGATTCAGATGAAGCAGCCAATAGGGTTAACTTTTTCTTTGGTGCCTCTGATGTTTTTTCTTCCAGAGGTTTCTCTGCAATAACCCTCTGTTCCTTGACTAAGTTGGTGACTGAGGCCCACACCTCACTCCTCTCAGCTCTGGGATTACACTTGAGGTCCTTGACTCTAGGGTCCAATGCAGTAGCAATCTTCAGATATGCAATGTTGGCATTTTCCTTGCGTGTCTCCAGGTCTTTTCTGAATGTAGACTTGAACTTGGCCACATAGGCAGGGTCATAGTCTGAGTTCTCCATCACCCGAGAGAGATGACAAAAAGCAGGCAGAGCCACAGAGCATGAGACGTACTTTTCTTCTCCCAAAAGTTCAGTCACATACCTGCAACAGAAAATCAACTCCACTTCAGTCAAAATCAGTTGCATTCACTTCTACACAAATATCCTCTACATATTCATGCTGCATTTTTACACACACAGGCCTATTTACACCATTTCTCTCTTACATGCACTCAGCCAGGATAGTGAGAAATATGATGTAAAACATACCAGCAAGGCTCCAGTAGGGTTTCCAACCTCTGCAGTTTTTCCATTTCAGCTGTAGTTGGCATGACAATCTTGGTGTTTTGTGGTGAGGACATCCCTCAGTGGCTGTTCGTTTCTGCGGATGCTTTTTATCATGTTCAGAGTTGAATTCCATCTTGTTGGAACGTCTTGCATAAGCGACTCGTTCTTCTGTCCATGTTCAACTTGTTGCTCTAATTCTGCAGCACTTGCTGGACTGTGTTTAAAGTGCCCCACAACTTTCCTGCACTTCGCCAGGACATTGTCAAACGCACTGTTATGCAGAGATACTGTGACAGAACGCTGGAGACTGTGCGCAAAGCAAGGAACATGATCGAAAAGCAGATGTCTCGCAGCAGCTATCATATTTCGTGCACTATTTGTGCTAAGTGTGGTGACTTTATTTGACACATTCCACTGTAATGCAACTTCAATAAAGTGTCTCGTGCACGTTTCAGCATAATGTCTCTCCTCTGTCTTCATTACTGTCAGAGCATGTGAATGCAGTGCCCACTGTTCATCAATATAATGCACTGTAACGCCGAGGTAATTATGGTTACCCAATGATGTCCAGTAGTCCCCAGTGAGGGCAACAACGGGTGCACGTTGTAAAGTTGTCACTTTTGCAGTCCTCTCCTTTTCATACAACTCATATTCTTGTGATGGTGCGTCTTGAGGGAATCTCATACCTGCCGTCATTTGTTGCGATTCTCAGAATGTTTCTCAGACCGACATCCTCCACAACACTAATCGGCCTGCAGTCTGTAGCTGTCCACTTTGCTATGACATTTGCTAGCTTCTCTTGCCTTTGTTTATCTATACTTCTCCCACACGCTGCATCTAACGTAGTCTGCCGAAGCCTCACACCACTGTTTGTTTCATTGAATGATTTGCTGGTATCAACCGTGTGTATTGCATTTAGGTGATATTTAATACTCGAAGTACTCCGGTGCTAAGAAAATTCAGCTTTGCAGTGGTTACAAATAACTTTTGGTTCTGTTGACTACGCCGTCTGGAAGAACTTTGAAACAAAAATGGCCATGTAAAAGTTCCATACTGTAGGTGCATTTGGTAATTATTAAGTGATCTCATTAAATCAGTCTCATTAAATTTGAAGGTCAGTAATTAAAATGAATCAATCCCATTGAATCGTTTAATTTGACTCATTTGAATTGAATCATACCATAGAATCAGTCTCATTGAATCGTTTGAAGTGAATCATTCAGGTGAATCATTCAAATGAATCATTCAAGTGAATCATTTAATGAATCATTTAGTGAATCATACCATTAAACCTGGTGCTTAATAATAAATTACCAAACAGCTAAATTATGGTATATTTCCAAATTATTACGATCCCTTACCATATTACATAACTTATATGCACCTTTTTGAATTCTTTGAGAGATTGGGGACTTCGGAAATATCGGAACACCAACAAGATGAATACACACAGCTTTGATAATAAATGAATTTATTATAACAAAGATAAAATTGGATAATCAATATATACAAGCATGATATGGTGTGTGTGTGAGAGGCCTTGTGTGTGAACAAAAAGCTAGGATGTGGATTTCTAGCTGAGGTGTGGTTTATCAGGCCTGATGGCCTGCTTAGCACGTAGTAGGCCTAGATTAGCTTTGTGTTGCTAAGCAGACAAAGGGAAGCTGGCTAACGTGGGCTTGTGAGTGAGCGCATGGTGTAGGCCTTTAGGCTTAAGCAAAGATTAGCCTAGCTTGCTAACGACAAAGGAATTAGCCGTGTGGCTAGCTAAAAAGGGGTGTGTTTGTGAAAGGCCCTATGGCCTAGCTAAAGTGTGTTTGTTAGGCCTGGTGAGGCCTACTGAGCACGTGTTGCTAAAGACAAAGGAATTAGCTTTGGATGCTAATGTGTGCTAAAAGAAATCAACCATAGGCCAATTTCACTAGCTTATAACAGTACTGAATCCCCTGAAATCTTAATGCGGTCAAGATGTATAATAAGAGAACTAAATATGTTAGTAGTAAAGAAAAGCATGCACAGCCTATCTATTAAAAACAATTGAGAGATTAACAAAATAAATCAACATGCTGCGTGTTTTAACAGTGTAACAATAAACCTGGGTTTAAATTCACACTATTTCAATAAAAGCAAATTCCTAAGACTATCTTAATTATGCCCAAATGCCAAAATCTTACTTAATCCTGCCTTTAGCAAGATATGAAGAAATATTCACCGGTGTAGTTTCGGGCCTCGCCGTTGGAGCACGTGAGCCGCTCGTGATGGAGGCGTAGAGAACTTTCTGGTCCAGCGGAGCACTTGGGTGGTTCCCGTGGAAAGCAGAAGATTCTTGGTCCGAACTTCAGCGTTCGTGAGGAAAAGTCTCTGATCAGAATAAGATGCACAGCGCTTTTGAGTTAAAAAGGATTCAATCGCTTCTTAACTTTTAACTGCCTGGGCTGCAGTCGTGACGTCACTTCTAATACGAATGAACCGGTTGTAACTCAGGTTGAGTTTAAAGATCGCGCGACTCTGGAGTTTACCTTGGCCAAGGGTAAGAAAGAAATCGTGCTGAATGATGGATCTTGCAAGAAAGAGGTGTTTTCGGGTTTGCCCGCAAAACGAGCAGTCTCTTTGTGTCTGAAGACCACCGGTCCAGAGACGGAAAGAGGAAGGGCGGAGCATTTCTGGGTCTTTTGCGCCTTCGTTGGTGCTCCCGCCCCGGCGTGACGTAGGTCAACGCGGAAGTTGGTGATGGGAAATGTAGTTTCTTAGTGGAATGTACCTACAGTACCTTTCTCCATGTTTGTTGGTTGGTTTATCCGCCAATTCTTTTCTTTTCCGGTTCCTGTAAGCGCAGCAGAAGTCAGCAACAGACGTTTGCAAAATAAAAGCCTATGAGCAACAGACTTTTACAATGATAAAAAAAAAACTGCGTTAATGTGCGATAAAATAATTGTCGGCGTTAATTAATTAATGAGTTAACGCGATAATAATGAGGTAACTTGCCCAGCCTTACCTAAAACATCATCAGATTTTCAAACAAGTCCTAAAAGTAGATAAAGAGAACCCAGTTAAACAAATGAGACAAAAATATTATACAGTAGACCCCCGCCTATTCGCGGTTCAGTATTCGCAAATTCACATATTCGCGGGATTTTATATAGAACATATCTCCTATACATTCGCGGAAATCTCAGCGATTCGCGGTCATTTGCGGCGAACATATCGAACGTTTATGCACTGCTACATTCTCGGAGCCAAATGCTCACTCGCTATTGGCTGAAGTTTGAATGGTGGGCTGCTGCTCATTGGCTGATACGAATGAGCGCATTGTACAGTACAGTCTCGCGGTTCCCGTAGTTCAGACTTGTTCACGTGTTGTGCATTCTTGGTATTTTTGAATAATTTTTACGCCCTACAATGCCTCCTAAACGCTCTGCATCTTCTAAGGCTCCTGCCAAGGAACCTAAGCACCAGAAGAAGGTAATGACGCTGCAGGAGAAGGTAGGACTTCTCGATATGCTAAAGGAAGGGAAGAGTTTTGTGGCAGTACAGCCTAGGGTATAGGGAGTGTTTTAGACATCAAAATAAGCATTTGTGAGCAGTTTTATGGGGGGGTTTACAAGTATTCGCGATTTTGGCTTATTCGCGGCCATGTTCGGCCCCTAACCCCCGCGAATACTGAGGGCTTACTGTACTTGGTCATTTATTTATTGAGGAAAATGATCCAATATTACATATCTGTGAGTGGCAGTACTGAGATACACCTTATGGTGCAACCTGGACACATCTTCAGTGATGTGCCCGGGGTCACTGGGTGTTTCAGGTCTAACATCAGACACCCTCACCCGGGTGACCCAGCCAGGGGTGATCAGGCCCCGGCTTGTGTCCAGGTAGCACACTATGCCACTCATTCCCCCCTCCTCAACCAGAGCCAACATGAAGCCTTTTCAGCAGCTTCCATGATGTTTTTCGTGGCTCTTTGCCTGTGCAGTCCGCAGATCCCTAGGAGTCCCAGGACCCGATGTAGAGACTGGCCTGCAAAGCCCCTGCAGCCCACTTCAATAGGCTCACAGTGGGCCTTCCACCTGTTCCTCCGACACTCCTCCACCAGGTCAGCATACTTGGCCTTCTTTCATTCTTGAGCCTCCTCCATCCGATCTTCCCAGGAGACAACTCAAGTAGCACCACCTGTTTGCTTGCCCCCGACATCAAGATCATGTCTGGCCAGAGTGTTGTTGCTGCAATAATGTCCGGGAATCTCAGCTGCCTCCCAAGATGAACCAGTAATTGCCAGTCCCTTGCTGTTACAAGCAGGCCCCCCTGGGTTTTCTTTGGGGGCTGGGGCTTCTCACCTGCTTGAACAAAGGTGATGGTACACTTGGAGGGGTTTTGCCACTTGCTGTTATTGATGCCAGTGCAGATGGTATCTGCTACTGCCTGCAGAACCTGGTCATGCCGCCAGCAATAATGACCATCTCCCAAGGCCTTTGAGCAGCAGCTGAGGATGTGTTCTAAAGATCCCCTTTTCTGGCAGAGCTGACAAGCAGGTGAGTCCACCAGGCCCCAGGTGAACAGGTTGGCAGGGCTTGGGAGGACGTCATACACTGACTGGACTAAGAACTTGAAGTGGTATGGCTCCACCTTCCAGAGTTCTGCCCAGGTGATCTTACGTCCAGCTATATGCTCCCACTTAGTCCAGGCCCCCTGCTTGGACATGCCCACCATTCTGCTAAAGTGAGCCTCCTCCACCTCGGCACGTACCTCCTCCTGGATCAGCTTCTGCTTCTCCTTTCTGCTGGCTTTGCTGTAGCTAGGTTTTGAATTGCTACCCAGCCCGGCCCGACCAGTAGCCACCATGCCCACCAGGGTGCTGTATCGTAACCTTGCCTCCGCCCATTCCACTGCATCCTGGGTGTGCCACTTCCGTCCTGTTCTGACTTCTACACCTGCTGAGGAGACCTTGGTGTCGGCAGAATCTCTGTAGAGCAGGACTTCTCTGGTTCGAGTGACCTTGAACTCCTCTGAACGGAAGCTGCTCAGACTGCTGAACGGAAGCTGCAGCTTGTTGTTGTGCCCGAAGAGTGCAATGCTGCTTAGGCTCTGTGGCAGGCCCAGCCACCTACATAGGAACTGACTAATCTTCCTCTCAAAGCCCTCCACGATGGTAATTGGGACTTCATAGACTTGCAGTGGCCAGAGGAGGCGAGGCAGGATGCCATGCTGATAGATCCAGGCCTTAAACTTTCCAGGGAGCCCAGACTTGTCCATGGCCGAGAGTCACGTGTTGAGGTCATCCCTGGTACCCTGGTGTGCTGCGGTGTCCTTCAGGTTGCTAGTGAAAAGCTTGCCAATGCTCTTCACTGGCTTTTCTGACACTGATGGAATCTACGTGTCTCCCAGGGTGAAGTGGAACTAGTCAGCCACTCTCCCTTTCCTCAAGACTAAGGACCTGGACTTCACCGGCTTGAAGCTCATTCTTGCCCATATCATGAGCCATTCGAGGCCTTGAAGAAGCCATCTGCATCCAGGCACTGGTGTTGTAGTTACTGTGAGATTATTCGTAAATGCTCTAATTGGGGTTTGTCGGGTGCCAGATCTGGAGAAAGGACCTCTGCACTCCACTTCTGCCGACTTCACGGGCATGTTCATGGCCAGTGCAAACAAGGACACAGAGACTGTGCAGCCAGTGATGATACCCTTCTCTAGACTGTGCCACTCCGATGTCGAGGTCCTAGAGGACACCGTTAAACTGAAGTTGTTATAATAGTCAAGGATGAGGTTCTGTACCTTCTCTGGGACGTGGTATCTGCTCAGGGCCAGCTCCACCAGCTTGTGTGGTATCGATCCATAAGCATTGCCAAGGTCCCCCTTGCTCTCCCGCACCTCACGGATCAGTTGAGTCACCACACCTCTGTGCTCAATACACCCTGGGATGCCTGGAACTCCTCCCTTCTGCACCGAGGTGTCAAAATAGGTGTTCTTCAGGGGAAATACCATGAGGCGATTGGCAACGATTTTGAAGAAGGTCTTGCACTCAACACTAAGGAGAGAGATTGTCCTGAACTGCTCGATGTTGCTAGCATTCTCCTCTTTGGGAATCCACATGCCCTCTGCATATCTCCACTGCTGAGGTACCTTCCCTTTCCTCCAGATGACACTGTAGATCTTCCAAAGACGTTCCAAAAGCCTAGGGCAGTTCTTGAAGACCTGATATGGTACTCCACTGGGGCCTGGTGCTGACGCTGTTCTGGCAGATTTGATGACCTCTCTGACTTCCTTGAGGGTGGGTTCATTTGATATTAAACAGGGTGCTGGGTTCAGGTGGACATATGAGAGCTGCACAGTGGCTAAGGTCTTGCTCTCTCATGCTGTCGCTGTAGCTGTTACTGTATGTGAGCCTTTGCTTTCAGTATCTGGTGTGACCCCCTTGTGCAGCAATAGCTGCAACTAAACATTTGCGGTAACTGTTGATCAGTCCTGCACACCGGCTTGGAGGAATTTTAGCTCATTCCTCCGTACAGAACAGCTTCAACTCTGGGATGTTGGTGGGTTTCCTCACATGAACTGCTCACTTCAGGTCCTTCCACAACATTTCCATTGGATTAAGGTCAGGACTTTGACTTGGCCATTCCAAAACATTTTTTATTCTTCTTGAATCATTCTTTGGTAGAACGACTTGTGTGCTTAGGGTTGTTGTCTTGCTGCATGACCCACCTTCTCTTGAGATTCAGTTCATGGACAGATGTCCTGACATTTTCCTTTAGAATTTGCTGGTATAATTCAGAATTCATTGTTCCATCAATGATAGCAAGTCGTCCTGGCCCAGATGCAGCAAAACAGGCCCAAACCATGATACTACCACCACCACCATGTTTCACAGATGGGATAAGGTTCTTATGCTGGAATGCAGTGTCTTCCTTTCTCCAAACATAACGCTTCTCATTTAAACCAAAAAGTTCTATTTTGGTCTCATCCATCCACAAAACATTTTTCCAATAGCCTTCTGGCTTGTCCACGTGATCTTTAGCAAACTGCAGACGAGCAGCAATGTTCTTTTTGGAGAGCAGTGGCTTGCAACCCTGCCATGCACACCATTGTTGTTCAGTGTTTTCCTGATGGTGGACTCATGAACATTAACATTAGCCAATGTGAAAGAGGCCTTCAGTTGCTTAGAAGTTACCCTGGGGTCCTTTGTGACCTCGCCGACTATTACACGCCTTGCTCTTGGAGTGATCTTTGTTGTTCGACCACTCCTGGGGAGAGTAACAATGGTCTTGAATTTCCTCCATTTGTACACAATCTGTCTGACTGTGGATTGGTGGAGTCCAAACTCTTTAGAGATGGTTTTGTAACCTTTTCCAGCCTGATGAGCATCATCAACGCTTTTTCTGAGGTCCTCAGAAATCTCCTTTGTTCGTGCCATGATACACTTCCACAAACGTGTTGTGAAGATCAGACTTTGATAGATCCCTGTTCTTTAAATAAAACAGGGTGCCCACTCACACCTGATTGTCATCCCATTGATTGAAAACACCTGACTCTAACAGGACAACACAGTGTATGCAATTCAGTGCAGTGAGGAATGCACAGACTCGTATATTGGGGAAACAAAACAACTGCTTCACAGGCACATGGCTGAACACAGGAGAGCCAGTTCCTCAGGCCAGGACTCTGCTGTCTACCTTCATCTTGACAACAAAGGACACTCATTTCAGGATTGCAACGTACGCATTTTAGCCAGAGAGGATCGTTGGTATGAGCGAGGAGTTAAAGAAGCCATTTTTGTCAACCTGGAATGGCCATCACTGAACAGAGGTGGGGGTCTAAGACCTAATTTATCAGCCACCTACAATGCAGTCCTTGGCACACTTCCCAGACAACTGAATGCACACCAAAACCCAGCTGTTTTCAGTGACTCACAAGAGGACAGAGAGAATCAGCATTCCATTGATCACCTTAATGGGCAATCCATTGATCACCCTAACAACTCTCGAGGCCGTTCACATCCAGCCCCCAGTGACCCACACCAACAGGATGACTCAATGACACCTTAGATGAGCTTTTCATCCATGAGAGGATACATACCTGATACTCCCTACTAGTCAGACAGAACTGAAGAAGCCTTTCGGATGAGAGGTGAAATGTCTTCAAGAATCTTCAAGCAAGTCCAGTTGCTCTCTTTTACCACCCACAGTTTACTATGACCTGGATGACTGAGAATCTTCACAGACACCTGACTCTAATTTCACCTTCAAATTAACTGCTAATCCTAGAGGTTCACATACTTTTGCCACTCACAGGTATGTAATATTGGATCATTTTCCTCAATAAATAAATGACAAAGTATAATATTTTTGTCTCATTTGTTTAACTGGGTTCTCTTTATCTACTTTTAGGACTTGTTTGAGAATCTGATGTTTTTGGTCATATTTATGGAGAAATATCGAAAATTCTAAAGGGTTCAAGTGTTAGCTCTGCAATAACCTGGTGACTTGTCCAGGGTGTACCCTGCCTCTTGGCCATAGTCAGCTGGGATAGGACCCTGTACAGGATAAGCGGCTACAGATAATGGATGGATATATATACACACAGTGCCTTGCAAAAGTATTCAACCCCCTTGATGTTTGCCGTGTTTTGTCGCATTACAAGCTGGAATTAAAATGGATTTTTGGAAGGTTAGCACCATTTGATTTATACAACATGCCTACCACTTTAAAGGTGCTCATTGTTGTTGTTTTTTATTGTGACACAAACAATAATTAAGATGAAAAAGTAGAAATCTGGAGTGTGCATAAGTACCCCCCCCCCCCCCCCCCCCCAAAAAAAAAAAGTCAATACTTTATAGAGCCAACTTTTGCTACAATTACAGCTGCAAGTCTCTTGGGGTGTGTCTCTATTAGCTTAGCGCATCTAGCCACTGGGATTTTTGCCCATTCCTCAAGGCTAAACTGCTCCAACTCCTTCAAGTTAGATGGGTTGTGTTGGTGTACAGCAATCTTCAAGTTATGCCACAGATTGTCAGTTGGATTGACGTCTGAGCTTTGATTAGGCCTGTAATGGAAACTTCTAATAAACACTTCAGAACGCTTAGCAGTTGTCTTTTCAGTTATTCATTATAGTAGATCTTATAAAACAGAGATATAAAACAGGTAAAGAAAAGAAGACACCACCTCAGGTGATGCTGAGAGTGCGCACTCTGAGTTGTGTCTTAGTGGCTGTTATCTATTATACTCTAAAGGCATTTGCCTACTGCTCGCATCTGCACATGATTGGCTCAAGGCTTCCCCTTGAAACTAAACATTGGTTCTTTGTTAGAGCATGCACCTGATGTGCTCTGAGATGCACAGTGGATGCGTGGTTAGGCATAACATAACATGAAACATAAACAAGGCAGCCTGCTTACCACCAGCCGTTGAGTCAAGGACACAGAAACACAGAGAATAGGAATGTTCTTCGACTAAATTTCCTTCACAGGCCATTCCAAGACATTTAAATATTTCCTTTTAAACCACTCCAGTGTAGCTTTAGCAGTATGTTTAGGGTCATTGTCCTGCTGGACCGTGAACCTTCATCCCAGTCTCAAACCTCTGGCTGGCTCAAACAGGTTTTCCTCCAGAATTGCCCTGTATTTAGTGCTGTCCATCTTTCCTTCAGTCCTGACCAGCTTTCCTGTCCCTGCAGATGAAAAACATCCCCACAGCATGATGCTGCCACCACCATGCTTCACTGTAGGAATGGTGTTCTCAGGGTGATGGGTTTGCACCACACATGGCATTTCCCATGATGGGCAAAAAGATAAATTTTAGTCTCATTTGACCAGACAGTCTTCTTCCATGTGTTTGGGGAGTCTGCCACATGCTGTTGGGCAAACTCCAAACAGGTTTTCTTAAGTAATGGCTTTTTTCTGGCCACTCTTCCATAAAGCCCCGCCCACTCTCTGGAGTGTACGGCTTAAAGTGGTCCTATGGACAGAAACTTCCATCTCTGCTGTGGATCTTTGCAGCTCCTTCAGTGTTATCATTGGTGTCTTTGTTGTATCTCTGATTTAATGCCCTCCTTGCCAGGTCTGAGAGTTTTGGTGGGCGGGGCCTTCTCTTGTCAGGTTTGTAGTGGTGCCATCTTCTTTCCATTTTGCTATAATGGATTTAACCTCCTAAGGCCCAAGCTGTTTTTTTACATGCATTTTTTATTTCTCTTTGCTGTCTGGGCTTATTAGGACCTGATTAGAATAAAAACTAAGCATCATCTTTTGATAAGATGTACTTTTAGAGAAAAAGTATGTCCACATATGTGGATTCTTGTTCCGAATTTCCATAAAGTGCTGTCCACGCATGTGACCGCTAAGCCCTAGGAGGTTAATGGAGCTCTGTGGGATATTCAAAGTTTGGGATATTTTTATAACCCAACCCTGATCTATACTTCTCTACAACTTTGTCTCTGACCTGTTTGGAGGCTCCTTGGTTCTCATGTTGCTTGCTTAGTAGTGTTGCAGAGTCAGGGTCCTTCCAGAAAAAGGTGATTTATACAGACATCATGTGACACTTTAAGATCCAGCTATGTGCAATCAACTAATGTGACTTATGAAGTGAATTGGTTGGAGCAACTCTTATTTAGGGGTTTCATATGAAAGGGGGTGAATACTTATGCACACTCAATTTCTGTTTTTTCATCTTAATTATTGTTTGTGTCACAATAAAACAATTTTCATCTTTAAAGTGGACGGCATGTTGTGTAAATCAAATGGTGCTAACCCTCCAAACATCCATTTTAATTCCAGCTTGTAATGCAACAAAACAGAAGAAACACCAAGGGGGAATGAATACTTTTGCAAGCCAGTGTGTGTGTGTGTGTATACATCAACACAGTCTCGATGTAGTGGACCCTGAGTGATTACTCTTGCCTAGGACCCTAATGCCGCTTTTCCACTACAAACGCGGCTGAGTCGGGCTGAGCCGTGCCGTGCTGAGTCGAGCTGAGCGGGGCTGTTGGAGTTGCATTTCGACTACAACCGCGCTGAACCGTGCTGGCTGGAAGTGGGTGGACACATTGGGTGGAGTTAGCGAAAGTGGGTGGACGTCAGGTGATGTCGTTAAGCAGCGCAAACAGTGACATCAGTGAGCTTTTAAGCGGTAGTCTCACGACCCGAATAGTAAACAATAAACATGGACATGGAGTCGTTAGTGTTGCTGGTCTTGGTGCTGTGGCTTGTTGTCACCGACAACGCCAACAGATACTGGCAAGAGCGTATAGGTGAGGCGAGGCGCATAAGGCTTCAGAAATTCTCGTAATTCTTCTTCTTCCGGGTTTACGGTGTTTACAGATCCCAGCGTGCTCGTGGGGCGTGAGTGGGCATGTGAGGACACTCCTCCTCACCAATCAGTGCACAGGGGAGTGTCTGCTCACGCCCCCAGCCTCACTCGGCTCGCTTTGGCTCGCTTCAGCCCCACTCCAAAACGGTGCGAGTTTTAGGGGCTAAGCAGGGCTGAAGCGAGCTGAGTCGTGCTGTTTTTTGGTAGTCGAAACGCGAGCCGTGTCGGGCTGAAGTGAGCTGAAGCGAGCTGAAAAAGGGTAGTGGAAAAGGGCCATATGATTACCTGCGATGTCCGGCACCCTGGCTCCCAGTATACACCTGACTAAAGCTGCTGGTGCCCCTAAAGGCTGAGCTAATTTCACGTGCCGTATGATAGTCACCTATAACCAGAGCGTGTGGTGTTTAAACTCCTGCTGAACTCTACAGCGTGGTGTTGAAAATGTTACAACTGGAATTGAACCAATAAAAGGGCCGTGATAATGAACACAGTCTTAATATGAACAATGATTCAGTAATGAGCATCACGTCCTACAGTTCTGCTGGAATTCTTACTGTAAATAATTACCAAGAACTGATTAATATAAACTGTGTGTGTCTGTGTTCCTAGAAGTTAATGATCCATCATTCTACCTTTTAAAAATGTGTGAAAGCTCAGTATCATGTTTACTGCTGCGTGTAAAACTGGCCAAAGAACTGAAATAAATCAATAATAAAAGCAAGAAAGACAAACACGTCATGAAGTATCAGCATTAAACACTGATGTGTAAAAACTTTGAGTGTTTATTCCCCCCGCAGGTTGTGTAGTCTGACTCTGAAGAAGTTGGTGGTGTTGAGGGAGCTGGATAAAGAGCTCATCTCTGTGGTCATCGCTGTTAAAATCCAGGTGAGTAAACAGCATTTATTTATTTATCTATTTGTTTGTTTGTTTGTCTGTATATTATTTTATTACTTTTCTTCTCACACTAAGGAAAAAATAAATATAATTGAGCTCTGATAAAGAGTGTGTTAGAACTGAACTACTCACGTGGTGGTATTTCTGAGGCAGGTTTGTTTGTTTATGATTAATTCATAAATAAATAAATATGTGAAAAATAAATCAATCTGAATGATTATTCTGAGCTCTTCATCTCCATCTGATACTCAGAGTTATTTATCTCTGACATATTCACATCAGGTGTTTCAATTTGTCAATATTCTGCAAATTTAAAGTGTGTGTGTGTGTGTGTGTGTGTAACATGGTGACCCTAAGGGCTCAAAGCGGATCCTGCGCTCTCATGAGATAATGCTGCCCCCTACAGGCACTGTGGAGACTGACCTCGCCCTTACCTTCTCTCTGCAGGCAACGCGTGCACACACACACACACACACACACACACACACACACACATTAAGTATGCCTTACTCCAGACTGATAAACTTGAATCCATTTTAACTTGTGTGTGTGTGTGTGTGTGTGTGTGTGTGTGTGTGTGTGTGTGTAGTACCCTCACTTCCTGAAGCGAGAAGGGAATAAGCTTCAGATTCTGCTCCAGAGGAGGAAGCGTTATAAAAACCGCACCATTCTGGGCTACAAGACTCTTGCTGTCGGATCTGTCAACATGGCCGAGGTGCTGACAAGACATGACATTACCCACAATCCCCTGTGTTTCCCCAAGTTCACACGACATCAGTCTGATTCCCAGTATTCCCAGTTCAGACTGTTGGAGGTTGTGCATGTCACTGTTCAGAAAATCGAGCCCAGATTTGAACCAGTTTCTTGTTGTTAATGACACTAATGTCACTTCAGTATCCAAGTGAAATTATAACTGTTATTTGTGCAGTGATGCACGTGTGTGTGTGTGTGTGTGTGTGTGTGTGTGTGTGTGTGTGCAGGTGATGCAGCACCCTGCAGATGGAGGACAGGTTCTGTCTCTGTGCAGTAATCAGAAGGAGTTGATGGGGAAAGTGGCTGAAATCTGGATTTACTCCCTCTGCAGCCAGCCAGTCGACCATGAGGAAGCGGGGCTAATGAAGCTCAAACGCTCTGGTACACACACACGCGCACACACACACACACACACACACACAATTGAACATGAGGAGGCAGAACTAATAGATATTGTTGTTTCTTGTTTGTGTATTTATTTGAATGTGTTTGTGTAGAGAATTACTCAGAGGAGGAGTATGAGAGTTTCTCTTCAGAGCAAGAGGCAAGTGATGATGCTGCGCATGCACAGGTAAACACACACACACATAAGTAAACACACTCAGGTGAACATACACACCTGCACACATCAAGAGAAGTGTGTGTGTGTGTACAGGATCTTGAAGATGATGAGTTTGATGTCAGGAAGTCTAAAAAACAGCGACGCTCAATTGTGAGGACAACATCCATCACAAGGGTAACACACACACCTGCACACACTTCTCTTGACATGTGCAGGTGTGTGTGTGTGTGTAACGCTCATCTCTCCTCATTAGCAGCAGAACTTTAAACAGCGAGTCATCGATCTGATCAGACGCTTCCGTATCTCTGACGAGGTGAGTGTGTGTGAGAGAGAGAGAGAGAGAGAGAGAGAGAGAGATTCATATGTTTTAGTGATTGGTGCTCACTTTTATAAATCTATTGTTAGAAGATGATCAGAACAAAGCTCACAGATTCCTGTGTTGCACTGATGTTCACTCATAAATAAAATGACTGTTCTCTGAGCAGCTGTTGGAGAGATTAGAATTGCTAAAAACGTAACCGCAAGAGGCTCCTGAGGAAACCTCCAGTGTATAGAATGAGGAAATTAACACATGTATGTAACCTGTAGTGTTAACTCGTTCTTTCAGTTTCAGGTTTTTAGCATGTCAGCAACATATGAGAAACTTCACTCTTGTGGGAGATTAATTTTTTTTTTGTTCACTACTATTTGCTAAAAATGACTAGCATCACTCTCCTCACCATTACAGCTCACTGACTGTCACTCTGTCAAATCAATTAGTATTAAATTACTGAGGAAAAGTGTGCGTGTACGTACAGGTGTTGGATTCGGAGCAGGACCCTGCAGAGCCGCCACCTGAGGTGGAGGAGGATCTGGAGAGTTTGGACTTTGAGAACCCTAGTGACAGTCCAGACCTGGAGGACGACGACAGTGTACTGAGCACGCCCAAACCCCAGCTCAAGTTAGTCTGTGTGTGTGTGTGTGTGTGTGTGTGCGCGCGCGCGCATGAGCACTATAATATTTGCGAACATTAGCACACACTATTTAAACATGACTGTGGGAAATGAGTCTGTTACATATAGTTAAGTTGAGTTGGGTTTAAAACTGTACCTGCATCACATTCAGTTGGTTCTAAAGCTGACCACGCCCCCAAAATACTTTTACAGCACTTCAAACTGCCATTAGCCCACTGGGCTAGTTAGCATAGTGAAAAGTTTGAACTTTTAGCTGGTTGTGATCATCTGAGTTTCTGTAAATGAGTGAAAAGAGCCGTAGGTGAGTGATGTTCTGATCATCCGAATGGGTATTATGGAACGCTAACAAGCTGATGTCATCGCAACTAGCAAACAAGTGAGCAACTTAACATGTGTTAGCTTAACGCTTCTTACTCTGGATACAAGCTAGCACCTCGCCACTAACATATTTCCATTTCACTGACCTCAACAAGTGAAAGCATAAATTGGACAGATTGCGGTTCTCCTCTGTTGTTTAACAGATAGATAAGCAGACTAACTTTATTTACCTGACTCACTGAATTTCAGTACCTCTTCTTTTCACACCACAAGAGGGCGCCATGCAACTGCCTGATCCATAAACTGATAGTCCAGCTTGCAGATCTTTTTTAAAACTCATGGTTCCCCCTGGTGGTCTGGGGGCCCCAAAGCAATTGCTGATGTGTGTGTGTGTGTGTGTGTGTGTGTGTGTGTGTGTGTGTGTGTGTGTGTGTGTGTGTGTGTGTTGTAGGCCATATTTCGAGGGCGTGTCTCTGTCCAGCTCTCAAACAGAGATCGGCAGCCTTCACAGCATGAGGAGTCACAGAGAACCACCCAGTCCGGTACACACACACACACACACACACACACACACACACACCCCAAAGACTGTAAATGATGTTCATCCTTTAGGGTTGAAGATGACCATGCCTTCAATTTGGTGGGTGACGTTTGTGGGCCCAGAGGTGACTGATGAGGCCAATCTGGCCTTTGAAGGTACGCCCACGTGTTAGACGTGTGTGTAGGTGCTATAGTGGGGGTGGCGATAGTTCGAACCTTACACGCAGCTCGTTTCTTCTGGGCCTCAGCAATGTGTTTCATATCTGCTGCACGTGTGCCACTGGTGCACTTTGTTCGCCATGCTGGACAGTCCTGAGCAAGCGACATCCAGGAGTTGAGATCAAGTTCTAGAGTTTTAAGAGACACTTTGAGATTGTCCTTGAAGCATTTTTTTCTGCCCCCAGATGTGCTCTTGCCTTGGCACAGCTCCCCATACAATAACTGTTTGGGCAGTCGACTGTCTGGCATCCTGACAACATGGCTGGTCCATCTGGCTTGGGCTTTCTGCAGAAGAGTGTTAACGCTGGGAAGTCCAGCCCATTTTAGGACCTCGATGTCTGGGATTTTGTCCTGCCACTTGATATGAAAGAGTTTGCAAAGGCAGGTCAAGTGGAAGTGATGGAGCTGCTTAGCATGTCTGCTGTCCAGGTCTCACAGGCGTAAAGTAGGGTGGTAAATATCACAGCACAGTAGAGCTTAGTGGTAAGGCTGAGCCCTCTCCATTCCCAGACATTTTCACGAAGTCCCCCAAAAGCAGCACTGGCCTTTGCAGTCCTGTTGTTCACCTTGACATCTTTGTTGACTGCTCAGGAAAGGGTGCTGCCCAGATAAGCAAATTTGTCAACTGCCTTAATGTTCTGCCCATTCGCTGTAATATGTGGTTCTTGGCAGGGCCTTCCAGGCACAGGCTGGTACGTTACCTCAGTTTTTTGGGTGCTGATGGTGAGACCGAAGTTGTCACAGGCTTGTGAAAAACAGTCCATTTTGTGCTGCATCTTCTGCTCTGTACAGGCATTGAGGGCGCAGTTGTCAGCAAACAGAAACTCTCAGATGACAGTCTCCTTCACCTTGGTGATGGCCTGCAGGCACCTGAGGTTGAACAGACCACCGTCAGTCCTGTATCTGAGGTGTATCCCATCCTGACGATCTTGGACGGCATCTGTCAGGATGGCAGAGAAGACCATGCTAAAGAGTGTAGGGGCAAGAACACAGCCCTGCTTCACACTGTTTGTTACTGGAATTGCCTCTGACTCATCTCCATCATCCAGTACTTTGACCATCATGCCATCGTGGAATTGTTGCACTATCATGATGACCTTGCCAGGACACCCAAATTTCTCCGTTATCTTCCATACAGTGGTGCTTGAAAGTTTATGAAGCCTTTAGACTTTTCTATATTTCTGCATAAATATGACCGAAAACATCATCGGATTTTCATACAAGTCCTAAAAGTAGATAAAGAGAACCCAGTTAAACAAATGAAACAAAAATATTATACTTGGTCATTTATTTCATCTCATCTCATTATCTCTAGCCGCTTTATCCTTCTACAGGGTCGCAGGCAAGCTGGATCCTATCCCAGCTGACTACGGGCGAAAGGCGGGGTTCACCCTGGACAAGTCACCAGGTCATCACAGGGCCGACACATAGACACAGACAACCATTCACACTCACATTCACACCTACGCTCAATTTAGAGTCACCAGTTAACCTAACCTGCATGTCTTTGGACTGTGGGGGAAACCGGAGCACCCGGAGGAAACCCACGCGGACACGGGGAGAACATGCAAACTCCGCACAGAAAGGCCCTCGCCGGCCACGGGGCTCGAACCCAGGACCTTCTTGCTGTGAGGCGACAGCGCTAACCACTACACCACCGCGCCGCCTGGTCATTTATTTATTGAGGAAAATTATCCAATATTGCATATCTGTGAGTGACAAAAGTATGTGAACCTCTAGGATTAGCAGTTAATTTGAAGGTGAAATTAGAGTCAGGTGTTTTCAATCAATGGGATGACAATCAGGTGTGAGTGGGCACCCTTTTATTTAAAGAACAGGGATCTATCAAAGTCTGATCTTCACAACACATGTTTGTGGAAGTGTATCATGGCACGAACAAAGGAGATTTCTGAGGACCTCAGAAAAAGTGTTGATGATGCTCATCAGGCTGGAAAAGGTTACAAAACCATCTCTAAAGAGTTTGGACTCCACCAATCCACAGTCAGACAGATTGCGTACAAATGGAGGAAATTCAAGACCATTGTTACCCTCCCCAGGAGTGGTCGAACAACAAAGATCACTCCAAGAGCAAGGTGTGTAATAGTCGGCGAGGTCACAAAGGACCCCAGGGTAACTTCTAAGCAACTGAAGGCCTCGCTCACATTGGCTAATGTTAATGTTCATGAGTCCACCATCAGGAGAACACTGAACAACAATGGTGTGCATGGCAGGGTTGCAAGGAGAAAGCCACTGCTCTCCAAAAAGAACATTGCTGCTCATCTGCAGTTTGCTAAAGATCACGTGGACAAGCCAGAAGGCTATTGGAAAAATGTTTTGTGGACGGATGAGACCAAAATAGAACTTTTTGGTTTAAATGAGAAGCGTTATGTTTGGAGAAAGGAAAACACTGCATTCCAGCATAAGAACCTTATCCCATCTGTGAAACATGGTGGTGGTAGTATCATGGTTTGGGCCTGTTTTGATGCATCTGGGCCAGGACAGCTTGCCATCATTGATGGAACAATGAATTCTGAATTATACCAGCGAATTCTAAAGGAAAATATCAGGACATCTGTCCATGAACTGAATCTCAAGAGAAGGTGGGTCATGCAGCAAGACAACGACCCTAAGCACACAAGTCGTTCTACCAAAGAATGGTTAAAGAAGAATAAAGTTAATGTTTTGGAATGGCCAAGTCAAAGTCCTGACCTTAATCCAATGGAAATGTTGTGGAAGGACCTGAAGCGAGCAGTTCATGTGAGGAAACCCACCAACATCCCAGAGTTGAAGCTGTTCTGTACGGAGGAACGGGCTAAAATTCCTCCAAGCCGGTGTGCAGGACTGATCAACAGTTACCGCAAACGTTTAGTTGCAGTTATTGCTGCACAAGGGGGTCACACCAGATACTGAAAGCAAAGGTTCACATACTTTTGCCACTCACAGATATGTAATATTGGATCATTTTCCTCAATAAATAAATGACCAAGTATAATATTTTTGTCTCATTTGTTTAACTGGGTTCTCTTTATCTACTTTTAGGACTTGTGTGAAAATCTGATGATGTTTTAGGTCATATTTATGCAGAAATATAGAACATTCTAAAGGGTTCACAAACTTTCAAGCACCACTGTAGGTCTTGTCTACTGACCGTATCAAAGGCCTTTGTCAAGTCAACAAGAAGACAGAATCATCTCTATCCCCCACCCTATATACCAAGCTTCAAGATATTATTTGTCACATTTTTCAAGTTCTGCTGCAGGAAACCAACCCGACCTCTTTTTACACTGACCTCAGCAGCCCATGGCATAAACCCACCGGACCTTTGGTCCAGGCAAGCTAAAAATTAAAATTTCTCACATTTCTTCGTATCAAAAAACACATATACGTTACTTAATCAACACATCTACCAACTTTCAAGACCAAACCACTCATAGTTTTCAAGTTCTGCTCCGGAAACAAAACCGACCCCTAAGACTAACCTGAGAGACTAAGTCTGAAATTGTTTCCATGGAAACATGAAAAATTAAAATTTCTCAAATTTCTTAGTATGAAAAGGCACATCTACAGCACCTTGTTAACATGTATACCAAGTTTCAAATCCGTATCATGAATAGTTTTGGATATATGCTTCATAAATAAATATGCTCCAGAAACGAACATTGCTTTTAGAAACTAAGTCAAAATCTATTTTTTATGTAAAAATTTGAAAAATACTTTTTTTCAAAAATCCAAAATAGCAACAGGCACCAGTTCACATGTTGCTTGATATTTATACAAAGTTTCATGACGATATCTTCAGTAGTCTTAAAGATATGGCCCGGAAATGTGACCAGACAGACGAACGGAACCCGTTTCTATATCCCCTGCCAAACTTTGTTTGGGTGGGGGATAACAAAAGTCACGAATAGGTCACTGTGCTACTCTTGGCACTTTTCCTGGAGCTGGTGTGCAGCAAATATCATGTCCACTGTTCCCTGTTCAGCACGGAAGCTGCACTGGCTTTCAGGGAGGAGGCCCTGCTCAAGGTGTTGGAGAAAGCTATTGAGCATGACACGAGCTTGGATCTTTGGACAGGTGGTTATGTCTGCCATGGTGATTATCTCATGACTGGCCGTACCTTTCCTCTTGTCGATGTGGACTATATTAGTATCCTTAAGCTGTTGTGGGACCTGTCCTGCATTCCACATGGACTGAAAGAGCTCAGTCAGTTTCTGCATCATAGCTGGGCCTCCTGCTTTGTAAATTTCGGCAGGAATGGCATCTGATCCTGGCGCTTTGTCACAGGAAAGCTGTTTGATGGCGTTTCTGACTTTATCTTCTGTGGGGAGGTTGTTGAAGTCTGTGTTGATTTCCACCTGTGGTAAGTGTGCAATGGTCTTGTTGTTGATGTCAGCAGGATGTGGTTGAGGACGTGGTTGAAATGTCCAGCCCACCGCTCCAAGATCTGCCATGCCCGTAACCATAATAACCATCTTCCCCCTTTCAAAGTACAGCATTGAACACACCAATCCCTGTACTCGACGCCATGTTCTATCTCTGCCCATTCTTCTGACTCTCTGTAATGGTATTGGATACAGAGACGATACCAGATACCAAATACAGTGACGTCACGGCTGCTTTAAACCAGCAGCGGAACCGAAATTCTTTTTCTCTGGTGGTGGATTCCACGCATGAAAGAGAAGCCGTGCATCGGCACTACAGCAGGACAAGGAACAGAGAACGAGCTATTGATACCGGACCTTTAGCCAAAGTTCAATGTATTTGACCTTCGCAGAGCTGTGATAATACCTGAACGGGTTAGTTACTGCAGCCCATGCAGTATTTCAAAGAGAAAAGGTGACCGGATTCCTTTTCCCTTTTTCAACATCGACAAACTATAACCAAGATTTCTTCCAGATCATCGGACAACCGACAGGACACCAAGGATCTTCAGCTGACAAGCTGTAAGGAACAAAACTGTCTTCTTCCTGGATCTGTGTTCCGTGCTATCTTCGGATAACGGAAGGCACGCTTTCAATCACTAACGAGCAATCCCAAGTAAGGCTGGCATCTAGGCAATTGTAATCTTAATTGTGGCTAGTTAATGTGAAGAGTGTTGTTTATTTGAATTCATTTATTATTTAAATGTACGCATTTTGATTCACATGAAGGTTGGTCTTAGACCGCGTGCTGTTTGATTTACTTTGTTTACTATCTGTATTTAGTTAGATCGTGCATGCTCGCTCGGTCTCTCTCTCTCTCTCTCTCTCTCTCTCTCTCTCTCTCCCTCTGTTGTACTCCACTCCTCAACATTGGGATTTCAGGAGTAGCTAAGGGTTGAGTAGAATTTGGGTTTAAGACCTAGCTGAGACTAGTTTTAAACTAGATTCCTTTGTTCTTTTTCGACGATCCCCCTTTGGGGTGTGGCTGGCACAGAGTTCGCATTCCATTCACATTCCATACACACACACACACACACACACACACACACCTACCTATACACACACAACCACGCGATTTCCCTATCACATTTTAACATCCACTTGCCCCTACACTGAAACACTGGCTATAGCTTATTACTTCTGATTACCATTAGTGCCTTAATTATCATATACACTACTGATTCTTATTTATATACGTTGTATCACCACTTAATATTGAATTATTCCTTGGCTGCTATTGTTGCTATATCTGATCAGTATTAGTTTGCTAATTTATGTCAGCTATTTCAATAAATGGTATCATTGGAATAAACTGTGTCCTGTTTATTGTTACAATATTCACTGAGTGCCAACCTCTGCCAAAGAAAGTATGCTAATTTCTTTCACCCATTTGATTGTTATATGAATGTTATAGATCTAGAGTAAACGTATTACATTAGAGCTACAATACTCACTGAACTATAGCAACATCACCACGAAGTTATTCCAGTTATTTTAACAGTTAAGCTATAAACTATTAGACACTTGAATTAATGATTAATGAATTTGAGACTGATCCCTTTTTACATGAGACTGATTTGATAAGCCTATTGCACCTACACGGAGCTTCTTCTGCACTTTTCACCTTTGCTGGCAAAGGTGTCTGTCTTCGCTTGTGAAGAGGGATCATTCTGGTGAGCTCTGAACAGTTGATGTTTTTCTGACAGTAAGGTTTGTATCTTGTCGTTCTCATCGAACCAGTCTTGGTTTTTACAGGTATCTGGTCTGAGGTGTTCAAGGGTGGAAGAGTAGCCTGTATCTCTAAAGGACAATGCTCTTCAGTGTTGTCCTGATCTAAAGATATATCAGGCAACCTGCTATTCAGGTCACTGGCGAATTCTTCTGCAATTTTGCTGTTCTTCAGCCTGGAGACATTGATTTGCTTTGCAGGTTCTGGGCGAGGTGGGACTTTACAACAAATCCAACGCCTGCCTCTCAACAGGGTAAGGTACCCTTACTATGGAAAACGTCATGCCTGGTTCCAGTTCCCAGAAAGGCTCACCCTAAATAACTTAATGATTACAGGCCTGTTGCCCTTACATCACACTTGATGAAGACATTTGAACGGCTGCTGCTCCACCTCTTAAGACCCCAGGTTCGCCATGCGCTGGACTCGCTACAGTTCGCTTACCAGATGAATGTTGGAGTGGAGGATGCTGTTTTGTATCTGCTACATAGTCTACTCTCACTTGGACAAAGGAGGCTGTGCTGTGAGAATCATGTTTTTTTATTTCTCCAGCGCCTTCAATACCATCCAGCCCCTCTTGTTGAGGGATAAATTGCTGCAGATGGGAGTGGACACCTGCCTGGTGTCTTGGATCACAGATTACCTCACCAAATGGCCCCAGTTTGTTAGGCTGGGGGACTTTACATCTGAGACTGTGGTCAGTAGCACAGGGGCGCCACAAGGAACTGTTCTTTCTCCTGTACTGTTCACCCTATACACCACTGACTTTAAGTACAACTCTGAGTCATGCCACTTGCAGAAATTCTCTGATGACACTGCTATTGTGGGGTGTATTAAGAATGGTCAGGAAGGTGAGTACAGGAGCCTTGTGGATGACTTTGTGGGATGGTGTAGGACCAACCAGCTGCAGCTGAACACCACCAAAACCAAGGAAATGGTGATGGACTTCAGGAGGCCTGTTTCTTCCCTGTTGCCTGTCACTATTGATGGGGTGACTGTGGAGATTGTTAGTACTTACAAGTACCTGGGGGTACACCTTGACAATAAACTGGACTGGTCTGCCAACACTGATGCACTTTATAAGAAAGGGCAGAGTAGACTTTTTTCCCTTAGGAAGCTGGGGTCTTTTAATGTCTGCAGCAAGCTCCTGCTTATGTTCTACCAGTCTGTCATGGCCAGTGTCCTTTTCTATGCTGTGGTATGTTGGGGAGGTAGTATTAGGAGAAGGGATGCTGGACACCTGGACAGGCTGGTGAGAAAAGCTGGCTCTGTGGTGGGTATGGAGCTAGAGACTCTGTCAGCAGTTGCTGACAAAAGGATGCTGAGCAGACTGCTTGCTATTATGGACAATGCAAGCCACCCCCTGCACACCATCTTCTCCAAACAGAGGAGTAGAGTGAGCAGCAGGCTCCTTTCCCTATCTTACAAAACAGACAGGTTGCTGTGATCTTTTCAGAGATGCCTACCCCAAATTTTGAATTTCAGTATTCTTGAAAACATTTTTCAGTATTTTGGAATGACTTTCAGTAACATTAATTTATGCGCATTTCCATTATAAAGAGGTGTATATACCAATATGTTTAACATTTAAATTATTAAAAAGAACTGTTTTGTGTGAATTGAATAAACAAAACACGAGCAGCCATCTCAACTGAATTTCCACTCAACAAATTTCTCGAGCATACAATATATCACATTTTTATAAATACAATAGTGTTCCCTGTTTGCAGACATTACGGTTGACGACCAATCATTGGTATTGAATGTAACTCCTCAAAAGTATTATATTATATTGCCTGGCAAAATGTTCTACATGTTAACGGATTCTAATAAAATTTTTAAAAATTTCTTATTTCATGCCAAAGAGAGTCCAACATTGTTATCTTAATGTCCCAATATATAAATACTTCAGCAGAATGCTTCAGAAGAGACATTGAATAAAATGACATTTATAATTGTATTTAAAACAGTGGAATGATCAATTTTTTGCCACAATCCCAACAGCACTAATCATAAAATTCTGTTTTTGATCATACTACATGTACATTTGTACTTGCAACACTGAAAAGACTTTGAATTAAAGAAGTACAGCCAGTGTTTGATATTTCAGTGAATAAAAATCAGACATGTAAAAAGAAACTGAATAAGTTTAACTCACATTTCATGGCACTAATCGGCAAGTTCAACTCCAAGCACAGGTCAACCATCACCGCTTCAGCACGCGTCACGTTCCGTGTCTTTTCATCCACAGATTTCGTAAAAAACTGCTGGATACCCCCAGATTTACTTTCCGCCTGACTCGCCATTTCAGCATACTCCATATGTTTTTTGGAGTTGACATGCCGCGTGCAGTCATCGCGACCACCATGAGTGATGTTAATGTCAGTTCTACACAGTTTGCAGTGCGCGTATCCATTGCCCTTTTGACTGGGTGTAATGCACGGCCATTCTACCGTATATTGTGGGAGGAACACCTGAGACCTGTGTTTCACTTGTCCCGATACTGAGCGTTTCATTTCCACTATTGAGAAGCAGCACCATGCGTGTGTGATGCCAAGCGAAAATAGCGTGAACAAATATACAGAATCTGCGCATGTCACACACAGCATGTGTGGTTGTCATAAAAATAAATGGCCGTGAATCGCGCATGGATTGAAAAAGTCGCTTGGACATTTAAAAACAACTCACTGGAATTTTTAAAGACTTTATAATAATTCCGTACAGAATAACATTGTTTGCCGTAACATTGTATTTACGTAACTTTTCCGTACAAAATACGGCCAATCCGTACTAGTAGGCATCTCTGTCTTTTGTACCTAGGGCCATTCAGCTTTTTAATGGTACATTGAGAGGAAGGACTGTTTTTGATTTTAGTGCTTAAATTTGTTTTGCTGCTATACTGTATCTCTACAATGGTTGAGTATGCTGCACAATTTAATTTTTAACTTGTGGCTTTTAAACATGCTTTTTTTATATGTATAATTTAAAAAAAATTTTTTGTTTTCTCTTTATATTCTGTGGTGCAGGAATTGTTTGCTTGTTTTTATATCCTTGGGATATGGATGTGTATGCTAATTTTATTTTGTTTGTGTGCCTTTGTGTGTGTTGTGTATGTGTATATGCTACTTGGACACCTCAATTTCCCTTGGGATTATTAAAGTCTATCTATCTATCTATCTATCTATCTATCTATCTATCTATCTATCTATCTATCTATCTATCTATCTATCTATCTATCTATCTATCTATCTGTCAAGTCAAGTTTATTTGTACAGCGCTTTTAACAATAAACATTGTCGCAAAGCAGCTTTACAGAACTTGAACGACTTAAAACATGAACTAGTTTTATCCCTAATCTATCCCCAATGATGAAGCCTGTGGCGACGGTGGCAAGGAAAAACTCCCTCAGACGACATGAGGAAGAAACCTCGGGAGGAACCAGACTCAAAAGGGAACCCATCCTCATTTGGGCAACAACAGACAGCCTGACTATAATATTAACAGTTTTAACATGAAGTCAGTTTCGTTGATGTTATAAACTCTTCATTGATGGAAACTTGAGTACAAAACTGTTCATGACAACTGCAGTCCTAAAGTTAGCAAGTCAACTGTAGTCCTCAGCCATAAAAGCATTACTGTAAGAGTCCAGAGCGTCCTCCAGGTGTAACTTTCAACTGTCCTCATGGGGCCGTCCTCCACAGGAGCGATGCAATAAGACTCCAATCAGACACAGGGCACCAGGATGGATCAAGCAGGTCCGAGGGGCAGAAGAGGTTCAGCATCTCGATCCCAGAACCGACATGTAACTCAGAGGGACAGATTGGGGGGGGGGGAGAGAAAACACAGGTTGTTAGGTATGCCCTAAAAACGACACAAGTATTAAGTCTGTGTGGTAGGCTCGCAGAGACGAGAGTCTTGACATCAGGCATAATACACAACAACGGCATGTTAATATGGTTAAAAAATATCATGACCTGCTCTGGCTGGATGCTTGATTGGGTGATGGGAGCACACTCCTCAGCAATGATGAGATGCAGATGGGATCCTTAGGGCTGGCCAAGACAATTCAGTTACATTTCACCGGGTCTGGGACATGCGACAGAATGTCTGACGGCTGATTCCCTGCAGGCTACGATAGCCAGTCGAGGTCTCCACCAAAAGATTTCCTGTTGACTCCATGTAACTCAGAGGGACAGATTTGGGGGGAGGGCGGGAGAGAGAGAGAAAACACAGGTTGTTAGGTATGCCCAATGTCACCTGAATAAGTAGGAACAGTATACATATTGCACCGAGTACAAGCAGGGACTCCGGCAACTAACTATGACAGCATAACTAAAAGGGGAGAGCCAGAAAGTAACACAGGCATGAGGGGCCCCGGGACATAAAGCAGCCGCCACTACACCGTCAACAAACTCGAGTGAGCAAACAAGTGGGGACTGACAGCATCCATACATCCCAGTTTACCAAAACACTCTGAGGATCCTCCAGATCTACTCCTTTACCTCATAAACACCATTAACACAAGGCTTGACTAAACAGATATGTTTTCAGCCGAGACTTAAACGCTGAGACTGTGTCTGATTCCCAAACACTACTTGGAAGGCTGTTCCATAACTGTGGAGCTTTGTAAGAAAAGGCTCCGCCCCCTGATGTAGCCTTCACTATACGAGGTACCAGCAGATAGCCTGCACCTTTTGATCTAAGTAGGCGTGGTGGGTCATAGAGGAGCAGAAGTTCACTCAGGTACTGTGGTGCGAGAACATTCAGTGCTTTAAAGGTCAATAGTAGTATTTTATAATCAGTACAAAATTTGATTGGGAGCCAATGCAGTGTGGATAAGACAGGCGTGATGTGGTCATATTTTCTAGTTCTAGTAAGGACTCTTGCTGCTGCATTTTGAACTAACTGGAGCTTGGTTATGCACTTATTGGAACATCCATACAGTAAGGCATTACAATAATCCAACCTGGAGGTAACGAAAGCATGAACTAGTTTTTCCACATCATGTAGTGACATTGAATTTCTTATCTTAGCAATATTTCTGAGATGAAAGAAAGCTATCCGGGTAATGTTATCAATGTGAGTTTCGAATGAAAGACTGGGGTCAATAATCACTCCGAGGTCTTTTACTGCTGCACGTGAAGAAACGGAAAGGCCATCCAGAGTTACTGTGTAATCAGAAAACTTACTTCTAGCTGCATGTGGTCCGAGTACAAGTACTTCAGTCTTGTCAGAGCTAAGCAGAAGGAAGTTAATAAGCATCCAGTGTCTACCATATTTTCTGGACTATAGAGCGCACCTGTATATAAGCCGCATCCGCTCTATTTAAAAAAAAAAAAAAAAAGATATACAAGCCGCACCGGGCTATAAGCCGCAGATATCTATGTTGATATTTACTGCATGTACAGAATGATTTTGTACTGTAAATGTACATGTATGTACCTGAACAGATTCTTTCCGAACAGTGCCTTTTAACACGGCAGCAACTTTGCTGATTAAAACGGAACAGAACCAAGAGAAAATAACCGGTATTTATTTACCTTCATTTCTCCTGTGTTTGAAACCACAAGTCACTTTAATCATCTTCGCTGGATTTGAAAATAATTACCAGTTAGTAATTTGTCGTGCGTGTTCTATCTGCTAAAGATCTGCTAATTCTTCTTTGCATTGATTTTTCGTCTATCTTATTTTTGATTCTACTTCCGGTTAGAGCGCCCCTAGCGGTGGAAGAAAAATCCACAGAATAGCCGCACCTTTGTATAAGCCGCATGGTTCAAAACCTAGGAAAAAAGTAGCGGCTTATAGTCCAGAAAATACGGTAATGTCCTTCACACATTCCTCAATTCTATAAAGCTGGTCTTTCATCAGGTTTTGCAGAAACATGCAACTGTGTGTCATCAGCATAACAGTGGAAACTAATATAATGTTTACGAATAATATCACCCAGAGGTAACATATATAAAGAAAAAAGCAGTGGACCCAAGACAGAACCTTGTGGAACACCAAACTTTACCTCAGTACGTCTAGAAATATCACCATTTATATCAACATACTGATAACGATCCGTTAAATAAGACCTGAGCCAGGAGAGGGCCGTTCCCTTAACTCCCACATTTTCTAGTCTATCCAGAAGAATGGAATGATCAATGATATCAAATGCTGCACTAAGGTCAAGCAACACAAGTAGCGAGACACAGCCCTGATCAGACGCCAACAGTAGGTCGTTTACTACTTTAACCAGAGCTGTCTCTGTGCTATGATGAGGTCTAAATCCTGACTGATGCATTTCATGGATGTTATTCCTATGTAAATATGAGCATAACTGCTGTGCCACAGCTTTTTCAAGGATCTTGGAGATAAAGGGGAGGTTTGATATTGGCCGATAATTGGACAGCTGACAGGGATCAAGGTCAGGTTTTTTTAATCAGGGGTTTGATAACTGCTAGTTTAAAGGATTTGGGTACATAGCCAATCATAAGAGAAGAATTTATTATTTTTAGAAGCGGTTCAATTACTTCAGGTGTTATCTGTTTGAATAGATGTGTCGGTAAGGGATCTAGTACACAAGTTGAGGCTTTTGATGCTGAGATTAATGAAAGTAATTCAGTTTCTTTAAGGGGAGTAAAACATTCTAATTGCTGATCTGATACAGTTATATTGTTAACTACAGGGTCACTTACATTGTCTGACCTTAAATTAGTAGTTTGAATTTTTTGTCGGATATTCTCAATTTTGTCATTAAAAAAATTCATGAAATCGTTGCTACTACATACGGCAGGTGTGCATGTGTCTACAGTGGACTTATTCCTGGTTAATTTTGCGACAGTATTAAATAGGAATCTAGGATTATTTTTGTTATCTTCTATTAGGGAGGAGAGATATGTTGATCTAGCAGCACTAAGAGTTTTTCTATACTTCAGGAAGCTCTCCTTCCACGCTATGTCATGGTCCTACCTGTGGGCTTCTCTCTTCAGGTAACATCTCCACTCAGCATTACTGGCCACGCCCGCTCTCACTTCCTCTTATTAACTTTCAGTGACTGTCATTGGCTGTCGCCGATCACCTGCTTCCCCCCTGTGTGTATTTAAGCTGCAGTTCTCCCAAGCCTCAGTGTCAGATCGTCTGCAACTTCCAGCGTGATAACCTGCTCTGTGTTCCTACTACTCTGACTCCTGACGATATTCTGTTCCATCTGACTCTGTCTGCTCTCCAGCCCCAGTAACCTGATCTGCCTTCTGTCTTGTCGACTCTGCCTCTTGCCTGCCTCTCCTGTACCTTCGCCTGATCTCCAGCTTGCTGAGGGACTACTGCTGGGAGACTGCCTGAAACCCAAGTGCTGTCAGCCTACAGCCACACCTCTCTGACAATGCCTGGTCCTGTCTGATCTCAGAAGCTAAGCAGGGTCGGGCCTGGTCAGTACTTGGATGGGAGACCTCAGACGTCACCACCACGCTCCCACCAGCCATCCCTGCCTCTCAGTCCTCCTGCCACTGAACTTCACACACATTCTCCCAACTCCCTTTTCCCCTGTTATTATTAAACTGTGGTTTGAGTGCATTTGATCTCCTTTCCTGTCTGGTCCTTGACAGAACAATCTGACCAAGACATGGAATCAGCGCCCGAACCCTCTGCCCTAGACCGGCTGCAGCGCACCGAAGGAGATGTCAGTCGGATGTCTGCCGACGTTGCAGCCCTGATCCAGCTTGGTCATCAGCAACAACAACGACTGGACCAAGCACTCCAGCTGCTCACCGCCCTAGCACCCCCTGCTCCTCCAAGTCAACCATCGCCGCCCCTCATTGCATCAGCCCCTGTCATACCCGCCGCTGACTGGCCAGCTCCGGGAGGTGCTCCTGCTGCACTCGATGCCCCGGAACCCAAGGTCGGCAGTCCGGAGCGTTTTGACAGTGACCCCTCCCATGTCCGTGCTTTCCTGACCAGCTGCCGGTTGCTGTTCAACCTGCAGCCCAGAACCTTCACGTCGGAGGCAGTGAAGGTGGCCTTCGTCATCACTCGTCTGACTGGCAGCGCCCGCCTGTGGGGGACTGCGGAGTATGAACACCGGACACCGGCGTGTGCCTCCTTCTCCCTGTTTGCAGTGGAGATGATTAAGGTCTTCGACCTGGGCTTGTCGGCGGTAGAGGCATCTGGAGGACTGATGAGTATTCGCCAAGGCAGACGAACAGTGGCTGACTACTCGATTGATTTCCGGACCTTGGCCCAGCGCAGCAAGTGGAACATGCAGGCGCTGGTGGACGCCTTTCTGCACAGCCTGGCCGACTACATGAAGGACGAATTGGTCTCATACGAACGACCGTCGACACTCGATGAGGCCATCGCCCTGGCCGTCCGCATTGACTGCCGGGTCCAGACCCGTCGACGAGAGAGGGCCTGCCAGACTCAGTCAGTCATCAGCGCACGGAGAAGCCCGAGCTCACCGGAAATAGGAGGGGCCCGGCTGAGCTCAATGATCATCCAATCCTCCACCAGCCAGAAACCTATGCTCCAAGTTTGCCTTCGTCTGTCGGATTCCACCCACACCCTGGCCGCCCTGGTTGACTCTGGCGCCAAGGCTAACATCATGGACACTGAGCTTGTACACCAGTTGGGTCTGCAAAGCCATCGCTTATCCTCTCCCGTTCCAGCCAGGGCGCTGGATGGCCATCTCCTTGGCACCGTCACCCGCCTCACTACCCCTGTCCCGATGACTGACTCTGTCAGGCAACCACCACGAAACCATCCAGTTTCACCTGCTCCATTCCCCCGGCCAACCTCTCATTCTGGGCTATCCATGGTTCCGCCAGCACAGTCCTCACCTTGACTGGGCCACTGGAGCGATAAGAGAATGGGGCAAGGACTGCCACCGGACCTGCTTACGAGCCTCCACTCTAACCCCTCGTACTCCACCTGCCAGCTCTGCCCCTGACCTCACTAATGTCCCAGTGTGTTATCACAGCCTTCGGGAGGTATTCAGCAAAGCCAAGGCCACTTCCTTGCCTCCTCACTGGCCCTACGACTGCGCCATTGATCTCCTCCCAGGCACTGCACCAACCAAGGGCCGTCTCTACTCTCTGTCTGCCCCGGAAAGGAAGGCGATGGAGGCCTACATCAGTGACTCTCTGGCTGCCGGCCTCATCCGTCCATCCTCTTCTCCCGCCGGCACTGGGTTCTTCTTCGTGGGAAAGAAGGATGGATCCCTGCATCGATTACAGGGGCTCAACGACATCACCGTCAAGAACCGATACCCTCTCCCACTGCTTATCTCCGCCTTCAAGCTGCTCCAGGGAGCCACGATCTTCACCAAACTCGATCTCCGGAATGCCTACCACCTGGTTCAGATAAGGGAGGGAGACGAGTGGAAGACCGCGTTCAACACCCCCACCGGTCACTATGAATACCGGGTGATGCCGTTTGGCCTTACCAATGCGCCAGCGGTATTCCAGGCTCTGGTAAATGATGTCCTGCGAGATATGTTGAACAAGTTCGTGTTCATTTTCCTCGACGACATCCTGATCTTCTCAAAAACCCTGTCCGAACACACCCAGCATGTCCAGCAAGTGCTCCATCGTCTCCTTGAAAACTCCCTCTTCGTCAAGGCAGAGAAGTGTGAGTTTCACGCCAAGTCTGTGGTGTTCCTGGGGTACATTGTGGCAGAGGGGAGCATCCAGATGGACCCTGCCAAAGTCTCAGCAGTGACTTCATGGCCAGTACCAGAGAGCAGGAAGAAGCTTCAGCAGTTCCTGGGCTTCGCTAATTTCTACAGGAAATTCATTCGTAATTACAGCACCGTTGCGTCACCCCTCACCGCCTTGGCCAGCACCAAACAGCCCTTCACCTGGACTCTGGCTGCCAACGAAGCCTTTGCCACCCTCAAGGCTCGGTTCACCACTGCTCCCATCCTCCAGATGCGGAGTGGCAATTCATCGTTGAGGTGGACGCCTCGGATGTGGGAGTTGGGGCAGTGCTCTCCCAGAGGTCAGCGGATGACAACAAACTCCACCCCTGTGCGTTCTTCTCCCGCCAGCTATCGCCGGCCGAACGCAATTACGACATAGGCAACCGGGAACTGCTGGCGGTCAAGCTCGCCCTGGAGGAATGACGTCACTGGCTGGAGGGGTGCGTAGTCCCATTCCTGGTCTGGACAGACCATAAGAATCTGGAATACATCCGCACCGCCAAACGACTCAACCCCAGACAGGCCCGCTGGGCTCTCTTTTTCACCAGATTCAATTTCACCCTTTCATACCGGCCCGGATCTCGCAACACCAAGCCTGACGCACTCTCCCGCCAGTTCCAGAAGGATGATGCCTCCTCCAAGGATCCGGCTCCCATCCTACCTGACCCCTGTATCATTGCTGCTCTGACCTGGGACATCGAAGAACGAGCGCGGGAAGCCCTCCGTGACCAACCCAGCCCCAGTGCATGCCCTGCAAGTCGCCTCTTTGTTCCTGAAGACCTGCGATCCCAGGTTATACAATGGGGACACGACTCCCGTCTAGCCTGCCACCCTGGTTCCACTCGCACCTACCACCTGCTCGCCCAACGGTTCTGGTGGCCGTCTATGAGCAGGGATGTGTGAGACTTCGTCCGAGCCTGCCCTACCTGTAATCAGAATAAATCCTCCAGCCGGCCTCCTGCTGGTTTGCTCCAGCCTCTGCCCGTGCCTATGCGACCCTGGTCCCACATTTCCCTGGATTTTGTTACGGGTCTGCCCCCTTCTAACAGGATGACTGTCATACTCACCATCGTGGACCGTTTTAGCAAGATGGCACAATTTGTTCCCCTCCCAAAACTACCGTCGGCCAAAGAGACCGCCCAGATCGTCCTGCAGCAGGTCTTCCACATCCATGGGCTGCCCAGGGACATCGTTTCGGACCGGGGGCTGCAATTCACCTCCTCTTTCTGGAAGGAATTCTGTCACCTGCTCGGGGCCACCGCCAGCCTCACCTCCGGATTCCGACCCCAGTCCAACGGCCAGTCTGAGCGGACTAACCAGGAGTTGGAGAAGGCACTTCGGTGCATGGCGTCACGCAACCCTTGGGCCTGGTGTGAGCACCTGCTGTGGGTGGAATACTCTCACAACTCCCTCACCAGCTCAGCCACTGGACTGTCCCCATTCCACTGCGTGTATGGCTACCAACCACCCCTGTTCCCCAGCCAGGAGGGAGAGGTCACCTGCCTGTCTGCCCTCACCTATGCACGCCGATGCCGCCGCACCTGGTCTCAAGCCCGCGCTGCACTCCTCAAGTCAGTCACCAGCTACTCCATTGGAGCCAACCGGCAGAGGACGCCTGCGCCCACCTACCGGGTGGGCCAGAAGGTGTGGTTGTCAGCCAAGGACCTGCCCTTCCAGGTGGAGTCTCGTAAGCTGGCACCTCGGTCCGTTGGACCATTTCCAATCCAGAGGATAATCAGCCAGTCTGCTGTCCGGCTCCGACTGCCCAAGTCTATGAGAGTGCACCCCACCTTCCACGTCTCAAAGATTAAGCCAGTGCATGAGAACCCGCTGGTCCCAGCTGCACCTTCTCCTCCTCCTCCTTGTCTCATCGATGGTGGCCCGGTCTACTCCGTCCGGTGACTGCTGAAGTCACGGCGCAGGGGCCTCCAATACCTGGTGGATTGGGAGGGCTATGGTCCTGAGGAGAGGATGTGGGTTCCTGCTGGGAGAATTTTAGACCGTACCCTCATCAGCACCTTTCATCGCCTGCATCCAGACCAGCCGGCCAACCGGAGGGGTCGACCAAGGGGTCCTTGTCGGAATGACGATGCGCCAACCACTACTGTCCCCAAGTCCGATTCTGAATCAGATCCTGAGGCCTTGGACACTGACTGGTCAGAGGAGTTCTGACCCTCCACCGGTATTCCCCCTCCTCCCGCCCGTCTTGGTGGATCTGTGGCTAGGGACTTCTGGAGCCATCCCTTGGGGGGGGGGGTTCTGTCATGGTCCTACCTGTGGGCTTCTCTCTTCAGGTAACATCTCCACTCAGCATTAACGGCCACGCCCGCGCTCACGTCCTCTTATTAACTTTCAGTGACTGTCATTGGCTGTTGCCGATCACCTGCTTCCCCCCTGTGTGTATTTAAGCTGCAGTTCTCCCAAGCCTCAGTGTCAGATCGTCTGCAACTTCCAGCGTGATAACCTGCTCTGTGTTCCTACTACTCTGACTCCTGACGATATTCTGTTCTGTCTGACTCTGTCTGCTCTCCAGCCCCGGTAACCTGATCTGCCTTCTGTCCTGTCGACTCTGCCTCTTGCCTGCCTCTCCTGTACCTTCGCCTGATCTCCAGCTTGCTGAGGGACTACTGCTGGGAGACTGCCTGAAACCCAAGTGCTGTCAGCCTACAGCCACACCTCTCTGACAATGCCTGATCCCGTCTGATCTCAGAAGCTAAGCAGGGTCGGGCCTGGTCAGTACTTGGATGGGAGACCTCAGATGTCACCACCACGCTCCCACCAGCCATCCCTGCCTTTCAGTCCTTCTGCCACTGAACTTCACACACTCCCAACTCCTTTTTCCCCTGTTATTATTAAACTGTGGTTTGAGTGCATTTGATCTCCTCTCCTGTCTGGTCCTTGACACGCTAATTTGAACACTACCAATTTTGTTTGACGCCATTTACGTTCCAATTTTTGAGTGGTCTGTTTTAATGTGCAAGTGCCATCATTATATCAGGGTGCTAATTTTTTGTCTCTGACCATTTTCCTTTTAAGAGGAGCTACATTATCTAAAGTATGACGGAACGTTGACTCTAAGCATTCAGTTGCCTGATCAAGTTCTGCAGGGGCTGACAGTGACCCAATCAAAGTTGATAACTCTGGGAGATCATTTATAAAGCTCTGTGCAGTAGTTGACGTGAATGTACGTTTAATACAGTAGCATGGTGAGGTGCATATATTATTACTCAGACATAGTTTGAATGAGATGAGATAATGATCTGAGATAACTTCAGACTGTGGAAGTGTGACTATATTTTCTGTGTTTAACCCGAATGTTAGTATTAGATCGAGGGTGTGACCACCATTGTGGGTCGGTCCTATGACATTCTGATTAATCCCTACTGAATCTAAAACTGACACAAACACTGTTTTCAAAGGGTCTTCTGGGTTATCAAAGTGAATATTAAAATCTCCGACAACTAAAGCTTTGTCTAAGGAAATAACCAGATCTGAGATAAAATCTGCAAATTCAGAAAGAAACTCAGAATATGGCCCCGGGGGCCTGTAAATAATAAGTAACGGAATTAACTGGGTAGACCTATTTTTCGAGGCTACATACATTATATGAGTATGAAGAACTTCAAATGTGTTAAATTTATAACCAGGTTTTTGTGTTACACCTAGATAATCATTATAAATAACCGCGACGCCTCCTCCTCTGCCAGTTAGACGAGGCTGGTGTATATAACTGTATCCAGGAGGACTCGCTTCATTTAATGGTATGTATTCATTTGGCTTAATCCATGTTTCAGTTAAACAAAGTACATTAAACTCCTGATCAGTAATGAGTTCATTAACCATTAGCACTTTAGATGTAAGAGATCTAATATTTAATAGCCCCACCTTTAGATCAAAGGTGCTGGCAGCAGCTGTACAGTCAGTATGATCTAATTTTATATTGATTAGGTTACTGTAGAAAACTCTCTGAAAATTCCTGCCTGCCTGCCCGCCCGCCCGGTGCTGCTATGACCACTCCAGAAGAAGGTTTAACCATCACCATGTTCCCTTAGCTGGCCCATGTCTGCTGGATGTGTTTCACTGAGGGCAGCTATGTCCACATTGTAGCGAGGTAGTTCCCTGGTGACTAGTGCAATTCTTCTCTCTGGCCTGTCTGCTTTGTTGTTATCTCTTAGAATGTGCACATTCCACGAGCCAAGGTTGAGTAGCTTCACTATCTTATTTATTTTCTTATTTGTTGCATTTTGACTGCTGAGTGGGAGCCCCGCCAGCCGTGGTGTGCTGGTCAGGGTGAGGTGAAGCAGGCTGTGTTTGGGGCACCTTTTCTAGCCCCTTCCTCCTTGGAGGTGAGCAGAGCAAATCCTAAACAGGGCTGCTCAGACACCCAGGGGGCTGCCAAACTCTGCTGCTACTTCGTTCTAGCAGAGAGCGACCCTATGCCCTGGGCCATCTGTGTGCAAGTTCGTGACTACAGCTTCCAGTGTTTCTGCACCTGCTGCTTCGCCACTTGCCCATCACCACAGGACTTGAATTTGAATATGAAGTCATGACTTACACATGACTTGGATTAGAGTGAGGGAGAGTTGCACAGCCATCAGTCTCACTCTCTCATCCTGAGCTAACTGGGTCTAGGGGCAAGACAGAATCAAGACAGCTGGAGCTAGGTCGGGATGCAGTGGATGGCTATCAGTGTTCTACGTAGTGCACTGTGTCCTGATCGTGCTCCACAAACGCTTTGCTGGGTCTGCCTTCCTGCCCATTGAATCACCAGGTGGTGGTCTCCTCCACGCGGTCTGCTGAGTCCGTAGACTGTATATAAAAGTGGACATCATAACAGGGGGTTAACATTGAAGCTAAAGTGTCTCTGAGGCCCTCTAGTGGTTGGCTGTGGTTTAGTTTTTAACCCCGCCACTCCCATGTTAGTGAATGTGGAAAAAACTGAACTCCGTTTGAGATGATCAACTGACCCTGATATCATCCCAGCTATCTGATGATGTATAAAAGGTTGTGGTTGATTGGGTGATTGACAGTTGACATGAACACACACAAACTTTCCAATACACACCTGAAGCTCTTCCTGAGGTTCCAGTCCAGCGAACATCATGAACATCTTTAGAGCTGTAGGAGTCGGAGCTGGAGGAATGTCCTGGACAGCGCCGAGTTTCCCCTCCGACACCAAGTCATGTTCAGTGTCGGTGCTGACTGCAGTTTATCCTCAGTCAGTTCTTTCCATGAGCTACTGAGATTTGCGTTCCTTTGATTAAAATGATGGATGATGTTAACGAGCTTGTGAATACAGTCGTAGCTTAGTCTGTCATGAGTCAAAGCTCAAAAACCTTCTTCTGACGAAGGTAAAGTCAGAATACCTGTGAAAGTGATGCAACTACAGCTTCGTATTTTACACATTAATTATTACGCTGTACTCAGCACTCTGAGCTCGCAGTGTTTGTCATTATAAGTTGCATTTATCACATTCCTGCCTCTGTATGTACAGCTGGTATGAAGAAGAACGTGTCCATCTCCAGTATGGGCGGAGCTAGAGGCTGTCCATGCTCTGACTCCGGTTTAGACTGAATGCACAAACACAATCAAGATGGTGATTTACAGTTTGACCAAAAAAGGCTTTAAAATGATGTGATGTTGACTCATCAGATAGACAGCAACGATGCACTGAAAATCTCTCTCTCTCTCTCTCTCTCTCTCTCTCTCTCTCCCTCTCTCTCTCTCTTTCAGATGGAACCTGATAAGCTGAAGGTTGCAGGAGGAAAGTTTCAGATGGACGACATGACTGATGGCATCACTTTTGTATGAACACACACATAAACGCACCAGCTCAAGGCCTCATATTATTCACACCATCTCAGAATGAAACATTCTAATCACTAATGTGTGTGTGTGTGTGTGTGTGTGTGTAGGCCCAGCCTGAAGCCGTGACCCCAACCACAGAGTTGGAGATGATGGATAACATGGACTCTTTCTTGGAGAAGCTGCCCCCTACAGGCAGGATGACCAAAACGGAGTCCCTTATTATCCAGTCTAACAGGTAGGTTTACACACACACACACACACTCCGTCTCTTGCCTCTTTTTCACAGCCTGTTCACGGTGGGAATGTTGTGCCATTATTCCGCTTCACCGTTCTGTATTAAATGCTCAAACCCGGAATGGGGGTCGACCTCAAAACTCAGTTCACCTGCCGTTATTGTTTTGACAGCAACGACAGTGTGCTCAGAGTTTTCGTATTTCCATCCTGGAGTATGTCATGCGTCACCCGAGACACTGATGCTCCGTTATGTCACACATCACACCTCTGGTTCTGCAGCACCGGGATGCTGTGTAAAAACACACACTGGTGCAGCTTCATGTACTTCTTTGTTTGGTTCAGTTTAATCAACGAAAGCCGGTATAATGAGGGCTGCTCTTCATGGAACTATCGCAGGATCTCTGTGTGTGCGCAGGCAGGAGGTGAAGCAGGTCCGCAGAGGGAGGAGCACATCACTGAAGGAGCGACAGACGAGCCGACCGCCAAACGAGAGAGCCAACAGTCTGGATAACGAACATTCACTGCATACACACTGTCCTCTACAGGTATACACACACACACACACACACACACACACACACATTGATGCATTCCATAAATCCTTGCAGAATTACTGACATTTGATCAAATGCTTTTGATGTTTGGTAGAAGTCTTTGACGTTTCATAGAGTTTATTTGATCTTTATTTCAACTCATTTGATGTTTGATTAAAAAAATCTTTGATGTTGACTCCAGATTCCCCGTAAAACAGTTTATGATCAGCTGAATCACATCCTGGGGTCTGATGACCATCTTCCTGACAGCATCATCCTCATCAACACCTCTGACTGGCAGGGCCAGGTGAGCCTGACTGACAGCTATAAATCACATGGACTGTCACTAGGGAAACTGCAGCAGGATCTTCTGTCCTACCTCCAGCTGTTTACTCAGAGATGTGTAATTTATGTCCATAAGTGAAAAGAATGAATCAGAAACTCAGAGTCAGGATCAGATTCAGAATCGGACTCACTCGGAACCAGAAACAAATTTTCAGAAATAATCAGCTTCAGTTTTGTTCAGTTTTATTTCTATAGCACTTTTAACAATGGACATCGTCACAAAGCAGATTTATGGAAATGTATAAATTAAAGGGACTCTATCCTTGTTGTGTGAATGGGTGATGGATGGATGTAAGTGCAGGAAGAATTTATTTAAAGCAAACAGACAAACAATATCGAAACATGAGGCAAAGAGCATAAACAGAAACGGGCAGAGTTCAGGCGATTAGTAAACAGTATATACTCGGCAATGCAATACGTTATCAGGAAAAGAGAAAACAAAGTCGAAACTAGAGGGGAAAAAAGCAGTAATCAAAGCTTGGTGACATCAGACACAAGGAACAGATCATATACTTTGCAAAGTCTGTGTGTGAGGAGAGTCCTTATATGTGTGAGCTGTGATTGCGCTCTAATCAGGAACAGGTGCAGGCAATTAGTCCGAATGAGCTTGAGTGTGGAGCTGCACGTGAGTTTTGGTCTGAGGCGTGCTGCTGCGTGCTCTGAGTACCAACATGAGCGGTATGACGAGTCTCATCTGCGTGATAACAGATAGCATGATTATAAATAACTCATTTCTATAACTGTGTCCTATAGACTCACACAGTACAACTGTGTCACCAGGAAATTCATTATAGTTTAACAGGAAGTCTGTTTTGTTGTCACAAAACTGTTTGTATTCATTTTCCAAGTCCATCTTCTCAGTGTGTCTTTAGACTGTCCATATGGGGCTGTCCTCTAACAGGAGCGACGTGATGAGAACCTCAGCCAGAAGTAGGGCATCAGGATGGATCAGGCAGGTCTGAGGAGCAGGAGCGGTTCAGCATTACTGGTATCTCAGGAGTGACATGTGGAGAGAGAGAAAGAAAGAAAACACAGGTTGTTAGGTATGCCTGGTGTCACCTAATAGTCCAGAACAGTATACATTTTGTGCTGAGTACAAGCAGGGACTCCGGCAAAAACTAGCTATGACATCATAACTAAAAGGGGAGAGCCAGAAGGTAACACAGGCATGAGGGGCCCCGGGACATAAAGCAGCAGCCACTACACCGTCAACAAACTCGAGTGAGCGAGCGAGTGGGGACTGACAGCATCCATACATCCCAGTTTACCAAAACACTCTGTCTGAGGATCCTCCAGATCTACTCCTTTACCTCATAAACACCATTAACACAAGGCTTGACTAAACAGATATGTTTTCAGCCGAGACTTAAACACTGAGACTGTGTCTGATTCCCGAACACTACTTGGAAGGCTGTTCCATAACTGTGGAGCTTTGTAAGAAAAGGCTCCGCCCCCTGATGTAGCCTTCACTATACGAGGTACCAGCAGATAGCCTGCACCTTTTGATCTAAGTAGGCGTGGCGGGTCATAGAGGAGCAGAAGTTCACTCAGGTACTGTGGTGCGAGACCATTCAGTGCTTTAAAGGTCAATAGTAGTGTTTTATAATCAATACGAAATTTGATTGCAATTATTATCCAATGCAGTGTGGATAAGACAGGGGTGATGGGGTCATATTTTCTAGTTCTAGTAAGGACTCTTGCTGCTGCATTTTGAACTTGGAGCTTGTTTATGCACTTATTGGAACATCCAGACAGTAAGGCATTACAATAATCCAACCTGGAGGTGAGATGAGATGATGATCTGAGGTAGCTTCAGACTGTGGAAGTGTGACCATGTTTTCTATATTTAACCCGAATGTTAGTATTAGATTGAGCGAGTGATCACCGTTATGAGTCCTGTGACATTCTCATTAAGTCCTACTGAATCGAGTTTCAGACTCTGACACCTACAGAATCAGACTCACTCAGAAACACAGTCCAGTTCAGGATTAGAATCAGACTCCGGCTCTGAATTAGACGAATAGTTCAACTTTATTTCCTTAAATAATGTGTAAACTCTGTGCATCTGTCTTTCCCTCCATCTATCTGTCTGTCTGTCTGTCTGTCTCTCAGTATCTGTCTGATGTTCTGCAGAATCGCACTCTCCCTGTAGTGTGTACGTTCACCACAGCTGACATTCAGGCTGCATTCAACACCATCATCTCACGAATACAGAGATTGTGAGTCTCTTTCTTTCTCTCTCTCTCTCTCTCTCTCTCTCTCTCTGTGTTTCCCATTTTTACAGGTGTGTGTGTGTGTGTGTTTGCGTGTGTGTGTGCAGTTGTAATAGTAACTCCATCACTCCGTCCCCGGTGAAGATCGCAGTTGCAGGTGCTCAACATTACCTTTCTACAGTGCTCCGCCTCTTTGTAGATCACCTGACTCACAAAACTCCTGATTGGTTGGGTTACCTGCGCTTCCTCATTATTCCACTAGGTGAGGAGAGAGAGAGAGAGAGAGAGAGAGAGAGTTTCAATACTGAACTGGGGTGAGTTTCCCAAAAGCATCGTAGCACAAAGATCATTAAATAGTAGAGCGAGCATCACAATGAACACTCTCTCGCCTAGTTAAGATGCTCTTAGTGTTAAGAAGCTTTTGGGAAACCCACCCTTCTTTAGTTTCGTTCATGGAGTTGTCATCCTTTACTTACTTTCACTGCTTCTAATATCTGTGTGTGTGTGTGTGTGTGTGTGTGTGTGTGTGTGTGTGTGTGTGTGTGTGTGTGTAGGAGCCCATCCGGTGTCTAAATACTTGGCCAGTATTGATTACAGGTATAACAACCTGTTCCAGGACTCAGCGTGGAGAGATTTATTCTACAAACCTGAAGCTCCAGTTATAGGTGACACACACACACACGTTAAAGGAACATATAATGCCCCTTTATCCTAACCCTAGTCAAACACACAGAGAGGTTTGGAATCATTAACACCTGCACCTTTAGTGGAACATGCTAAGCTGGAGGCTATAAGCTTCTGTTACTCGTTAGCAACATTAGCACTACACTCATCGCTCCATGTAAACTAAATAAGAAGCTTCACATATCAGCAAATGAACGATGGTTTCAATTTGACTTTACTCTTCTGTATAACGTGTGTGTGTGTGTGTGTGTGTGTGTGTGTGTGTACAGTGCAGGAGAATCCTGATGTGGTCTCCAGAGTGACTCAGTACATGTTGGGAGCAAATGGAGCTCATCAGCTCCCCATAGCGGAGGCCATGCTAACATACAAGCAGAAGAGGTACGCACGCACACACACGCGCACACACACTCACTCTCTCTCTCTCTCTCTCTCTCTCTCTCTCGGTGTCATGTGTGTAAAGTTCAGTGCCCTCTGCTGTCTGTAAAATGAACTACAGGAAAAACCTTCATCTTCACCCCAAACTGACTCCGCCTGCGGAATTTCCTTGTAAAGGCCAGATTTGGTGGGCAGCACAAATTAGCTGCCATAAACTTTAGTAAATCATGTTGTGTGCTTTGTCTGAATATTCTCCTCCCCAAATTTTGTGATCTGAAAGAGAACCTCCTACAAATGCATGTGTACTGAAGTCAGCTGCAGAATAACTGTAGCCTACGCACTTTCCATCACTAACTTTTCACTGTGTGTCTAAATCCTGAGGGTAGTTTTTAAACACCAAAAGAGGGTTTGGTTTGTGCGTGTTGCTAACTGTTAGTAAATCCAACCCTAAAGGTGCCACAGAATGCATTAATTCGGTATTTAAATTGTTTTCCGATGTCTGAACAGAAGGGATGCGACTCTGGTCGGGATGAAAAATGTCCAGACGGTGTTTTATACGTCCAGTTCCAAGCCGATGATTTGGCCTGAGAATGAAACGAGCTACTTTTGGTGGAGTTATTAATATGTTGATGAGCTCTGCTCTGATTGGCTGGTTTGCAGCGGGGCGTGTCATGAGGATGTAATCAGCATCGGGAGCAGTTTCATTTCCTCATATCTCAGTGAAGCAGAAAGCAGATGAAAATTCCTTTGTCATTCTTACCAGCAGTTTCAGTTTGTCCTTTTTGTTGCACACATTGGAGATGAGTTCACCGGGGCACGCTGGGCAACAGCCACATCTCCAAAGTCATGCAAACGCACCACTGCATCTCCCACGAGCTCCCCACATCAGCGTCTCTGTGTTGCAGGAAAACGGCAGACAATTACTTCAGGGAGTTTGTCGTTGTTTTGTTTTTCACCTGCAGAAATGTTGATGTTTTGGCTGAGAAGGTCCATGATGGATGGATGGATGGATGGATGGATGGATGGATGGATGGATATTGATCCTGAAGTAAATTTAGGGTGGAACTACTGGACAGGCAGTCAGTGGCGTCAACGCAAAAAGTGGAAATAATATTGCCTGAGCTAGAATATGGGCTGACGTATGCAAAATCTGTGGCACTTTTAAATATTTAAATTACTAATAAGTTTATACGTAAAATATGAACGAGTCTCAAGTGTGACGAAACGCTCCAGGATTCTGGAATTGGCCTGTTTTATTGCCCTCTTCTACATACACAGGATTTATATTTGAAGGAGGAGACAACAGTGTCTGAGGTTCACGCCGTCTCAGTCTCGTGTACCGAACTCTCCTTTTACAGCTACACCCAGAGAAATACACATTTCCATTCGACGGCACTTTTGAGGAAAAAGAGCAGGATTTGGTGGCTTTGTTCTGGAAAAGGGTGGAGTCTAATTTGGGGACTGATTTACTAACTTCCAGGTTTTTGTGCTGGATTTAAACTGAATTTCAGCTAAAAACAGATTTTAAATGTTTGTCTTTTCATAAACATGGATGAGAATAATAATATAGAGTGTTTCCATGGTGACCACTTTAACATCAGCCGCTTCTTCCATGTTTACATCGAGGAGTCACCTCTCAGTGTGGTGTGTTTAACTCGCATCTCTCTCTCTCACACACACACACACACACACACACACACACACACACACACACACACACACACACAGTGTTGTGTTAAGTGCACCATGTGACTAAGCCCCACCCCTCACAACACTGAGCGCATTAGTGTCTGTCATTAACAAATTTATTGTTGTTTGTGTTTTTCTTTGTGCACTCTGAAGGAAAAAGAGTTTTCATTTTGATTTTGCAGTAAGGTATAGTGCTCTGCCTGCCTGCATGTACACACCTCCTACACACACACACGCACACACACACACACACACACACACACACACACACACACACACTCTCCATCGCTCTCGCCATCATTTATTTCTTCTTCTGTTTGCAAAAAATAATTCACTTTTAATTTCCTTTTCTCACTTTCTCAATTCTTTCATTTCTTTTTCTCTTTTTCCTTCCTCCACTTGTTCCTCTTCTTCTCTTTCCTTTTTTCCTGCACATGATTCTTCTGATGGTTTTGTTCACAGAATTAAAACAATTCCAAAAAAAATCTGAATTTCACACAGATTTACTGTAAAGACTCTTTTCCATTACAGAATCGTTACTGTACAGACTTTTTTAAAGTAATGTTCTTTCCAAACAAACCCGTGTATATCATAATTATTGGCACCCCTCAGGAAGATTTAAAATACATGCAGCCAAATAATCCTCTTTAAAAAGGTTTCTTCTTTAAGAATTTGTGCTGTTGTCATCTCGTGGGGGTGCCAATAATTTTGAAACCAGTGTTTTGCTGAAAAGTATGACTTTTTGGGTCAGAAAGGAGGCTGCTGATTGGGCGAGAGCCTGCATGTGATCCTGACTCTCCTCCACCATGTCACATTCATCAGGCTCATAAAATCTAGACTGAATCGTCCAGTGTGATCACTTTCCTGTCTTGTGTTCCAATCCTGATTTAACACGACCCCTTGTTCACTTCCCCTGGGTTAAGTCCCCTTGTCCCTCTTCAGGTCTCAGTGTAGCTGTATTAAAATGAGAGAGAGTGTCAAATTAACATCATTGGACACTTTAGGAGTGAAACTTGAAACCTTGTATTGATTCAGGGATTGATTCCTTTGACTCCGCCCTAATGAGTTAATGAGTTCGCTAATTACCACTTGGTGCACGTTTTTATGACAGTTGGCATGAACATTCAGTGACTTTAGTGACTATAGCTATTTTCTAAAAATAAAACCAGTAACATGGAGCACTGTGTCATGCTTAATAAATTAAAACAGAAGCTAATGGTGATGTTTTTTTAATGGTAAAGCTCCGCCCACATTGACCGCAGGACATCAGAGAGACGAAGGAACATGAACGAGGGCGTGTTTACAAATGAAACACTCTCGCAATCTTTAACTCAGCACTCGCTCACCTCTGCCTGTCTCTCATTCCCTCCAGTCCAGACGAAGACTCGTGTCAGAAATTCATCCCCTTTATAGGGGTAAGAGACACACACACACACACACACACACACACACACACACACACACACCATCATGGGAATATTGTGGATGTAAAGATTTGATTATTACTGTGTGTGTAGATGGTGAAAGTGGGGCTGGTGGAACAGAGCTCTGCTGTATCAGGTCTGTAACACACACACACACACACACACACACACACACACACACACAGTGCCATCATATGCACACATCATGTACACACAATATATTATGGATTATATTTGTATTACACACCTGTTCTACCTGTATTTTTTGATTCTCTCTCTCTCTTTGTGTGTGTGTGTCTCTGTGTCTCTCTTTCTCTATCTCTGTCTGTGCATCTCTCTCTCTCTCTGTCTCTCTGTGTGTGTGTGTGTGTGTGTGTGTGTGTGTGTGTGTGTGTGTGTGTGTGTGTGTGTCTCTCTTTCTCTGTGTGTGCATCTCTCTGTCTCTCTGTGTGTGTGTGTGTGTGTCTCTCTCTCTCTCTCTCTGTGTCTCTGTGTCTCTCTATCTGTGTGTATCTCTCTCTCTGTGTCTGTGTGTGTGTATCTCTCTCTCTCTGTCTCTCTCTGTGTGTGTATCTCTCTCTCTCTCTGTCTCTGTGTGTGTGTCTCTCTCTCTCTGTCTCTCTGTGTGTGTGTCTCTCTCTCTCTGTCTCTCTGTGTGTGTATCTCTCTCTCTCTCTGTCTCTGTGTGTGTGTCTCTCTCTCTCTGTCTCTCTGTGTGTGTGTCTCTCTCTCTCTGTCTCTCTGTGTGTGTGTCTCTCTCTCTGTCTCTGTGTGTGTGTGTGTGTGTCTCTCTCTCTGTCTCTCTGTGTGTGTCTCTCTCTCTCTGTCTGTGTGTGTGTGTGTGTGTGTGTGTGTGTGTCTCTCTCTCTGTGTGTGTGTCTCTCTCTCTGTCTGTGTGTGTGTGTCTCTCTCTCTCTCTCTCTGTGTGTGTGTGTGTGTCTCTGTCTCTGTGTGTGTGTGTGTGTGTGTGTGTGTCTCTCTCTCTCTCTGTCTGTGTGTGTGTGTCTCTCTCTCTCTGTGTGTGTGTGTGTCTCTGTCTCTGTGTGTGTGTGTGTGTGTGTGTGTGTGTGTGTCTCTCTGTCTCTCTGTGTGTGTGTGTGTCTCTCTCTCTCTCTGTAGGTGACTCAGATGATGCCGCTCCTGTAGCATCTCTCCTCTCCTCCACTCCTCCACAGATCTCTCCAGCACTGAAAGAAGCTTCTCCCACTCCTCCATCCTCTCCCTCCATCCACTCATCCCTCTGCAGGTACACACACCTCTCTCTCTCTCTCTCTCTCTCTCTTTCCATGTCTGAGCTCTCCCTTTCTGTCCCTGTTTGAAATGTGTCGTTTCCTGTGTTTGGGGCTGCAGTTCCCCCAGTGGTGGACAGGGGGAGTTGATGGGGCTGCAGGTGGATTACTGGGTCGCACCATCAGAGAAGAAGAGAGAGGTGGAGAAAAAAGATTCCGTCTCCAAAAACACACTCAAATGCACCTTCCGCTCACTGCAGGTTAGCCGCCTCCCACTGGGTGGGGCAGAGGTGGGTCCAACCATGTCCATGACCGTTGTCACCAAGGAGAAGAACAAGAAAGGTGCAAATGTGATGATAATGATGATGATGATGATGATGATAGTTGTAAAGGGTTGATTTGGAACACGGCTCTGTGTGTGTTGTGTTAGTGATGTTTCTGCCGAAGAAGACAAAAGATAAAGATGTTGAGTCAAAGAGTCAGGTGATTGAGGGAATCAGCCGATTGATCTGCACTGCCAAACACCAGCAGACCATGCTGAAAGGTAATCAATCAGTCTGTGACATAACCAATCTCCTCATCAATATTCAGCAGCAGTGATTCAGACTCGTACACAGCCGGTTAGTCAGTTAATAAACGAGTCGGTTAGCTCAGAGGAGCAGAACACACTGAGATCACCAGTTAATCAGTGACTCGAACTCTGCAGGTGTTCAGTTCTTTGACTGATCATTACTAATGATTTTTGTGAGTTGATTCATCTGAACTAGCTGTTCAAGTTAATTTGATTCAGTTGATTCACCATTGTGACTCTCTTTAGTGAACTGTTACTTTGAAAGCTAACGACTTTAGCAAACAGAACTATTTGATTCGCCATTGCACGTTTAATACTCATAAGTTTGTGGGTCTTGATTAATTTGATTCACAGTTATGACTCACTTTTTTTTTTGACAAATATCTTTTATTGATTTTTCCCTTAATTAACAAACAAACACATACAAAAAAAACAAAGCAACAAGAACAAGAAGGCTCATTAACAGACACAATCACCAAAGACAACAGTAAGTAAATATAAAATCTGGAAATTAACATAGGTGAGAAAAGTAAAAAGAACAACATGAGCAAAAATGGAAATTAAACTACACAGTCCCAGACAAACCCTCTCCCTCCAAAAACTCCATAAACGAATCCCAGATCTTAACAAATCTGTTATATTTCCCCTTGATAATGTATGTCAGTTTTCCCATGGCTATACAGTGCAATAGTCCTTCAGCCCACATTTGCTTACTTGGCCTATACATAGATCTCCATGACAGAGCAATTTTATGTTTTGCTTCAAGTAAACAATATATGACCATTGATTTCTCATACTTACTGAGTGCACAATTTTCTGGGAAAAGTCCCAGTATACAGAGCTTAGGGCATAGTGGAAGATGTGCATCAGTAATCTTAGACAAAGTTGTAATTATTTCCTTCCAAAATTCTTGGATAATGGAGCATTCCCAAAGACAATGAAATAGAGTCCCTTTATGTGTACCACATTTAACACACAGATCAGGTGTGTTAGGATCAATACGATGTTGTACTACTGGAGTGATATATATTCCCATCAGCCATTTGTACTGAAGTAACTTAAACCGTGTATTTATCGTTTGAACTTGGCTCTGTAAACATACATACTTCCATTCTTCAGCAGTAATATCTTCCTTAAGCTCTAAACACCAGGCACGTCTTTTATCATCTGAGGATTCTTTTGATTTTGTGATGATAATTTGGTAGAGTGACTCACCTTTTATTATTTGAACTGATCATTAATGTGTCTTTGCTGTGTTCGCTCTCGTCCACTGTCCATCGTGTGTGTGTGTGTGTGTGTGTGTGTGTGTGTGTGTGTGTGTGTGTGTGTGTGTGTGTGTGTGTGTGTTTATAAATGTTGAAGGCTAAAGCAGTTTGTGTGTGTGTTAATTTAAGAGCATGTGTTTTACAGTATCTATAGACGGTGTGGAGTGGACCGACGTGAAGTTCTTCCAGCTCGCCGCTCAGTGGTCGTCTCATGTCAAGCACTTCCCCCTCGCCGTGTTTGGACCCTCCAAAGGACCCTACTGACCTTTGACCTTTTGTGCCAAATGTCTTTTCCGTCCTCCTAGGCCCCACCCTGCTCCATCCTTTTAACTCTCCTGTGTTTTTAAGCCTAACTGAACACTAATGAACTGATCACATGGATTGATTAACCGGCTGACTTGCGCCTGTCCCAGTGTGGAATAATCCGGAACATGCGATGGTGTGATCCACGATGGCAGAACGACAGAAACATCACTCACTTTTATTTTACTGAACACATCCACAACCTTGTCCTGTTCTGTTTGTGAGTGCTAAACGCCAGGCTTTGCTCCAGTATTAGACACAGTGACTCGCTTTGTTCAATTCCTGATTCAATTCATTTGAACTACCCATGGATGTGAATTGAGCTTTGCCAGTGTTTATTTGATTCACAATTATGATTTAATGATTCAGATCGTTGAAGTGAATCAAGCTGTCTGAGATTTGATTAATTTGATTGACATGACTCACTCATTCTTTCAGAACAAGCCGTCTGAATGAACGGAACTCGGCAGGTTTTAATTCATCTGATTCATCATTGCTACTGATTTTAAACTTGCCATTTAAACTACTTTTACTTTTTATTAATTTGACTTCCCATCATGGCATTCGTTTGAAGCTTTATTTATATGAACAGAACTCGGCAAGTTTTTATTCATTTGATTAATTATCGGAACTTTGATACTCATTTAGGTTAATTGAACTTCATGGGTTTTGATTAATTTGATTCACAATTAAGGCTCACTTTGATTTTGTGTTCTATTTTTAACCTTGTGTTTAATGATTAATGTCTCTCTGCTCTTGTCTACTGTCTGTTCTCAGTGTGTGTGTGTGTGTGTGTGTGTGTGTGTGTGTGTGTGTGTGTGTGAGAGAGAGAGAGAGAGAGAGAGAGAGAATGTTAAAGGGTAAAGCACTTTTTATGTGTTAATTTAAGAACAGTTCTTGATGGTGCACTTTGACGTTTAGATGCTTGTGTGTGTTAAAGCCATCAAATGCAAACATGAGTGATATTCAGTTTAATTTTATTTTTTTATCAGCAGCGTTTGACCCGCAGTTCAGGTTGTGTGTGTTTATTAATGATGTTTCAGATGAAATATGTGAACAAACAGAAAGCTATGAGTCTTGTAGCACATTTATAAACCCTTTATAATGTGTGTATGACGCGCACTGTTACAGCATCATTACTGTCAGTATTTCTGCTCTTGTTAATCATTAAATTATTAACGAGTTTGTTCAGTTTAAAACTCCTTTTATTCCAATGAGCAGTGTAGAGATACGATCCCTGCATTAAAAACACTTTACAATCTGTTCAGAAACTCTGTAATGGTTTTCATCACTGAAATAACGAGAGTGGTCTTAATGGGTTCCATCAGATTCCTGAAGGTTTCCATTAGAGATTTAATGGTTTATTCTTCAACACCACCAGAACCCAGTAAGGCCTTACTCACAGATGAGCACCAGAGGACTGTTAGATAAACCATCAGGAGCCATTAGAATCACCACATTCCATTAAACCCCACTATAGACTTGCAGAAGCACATTAGAACGTGTTGGAAATGTGTACGGTATTATTCAGCGAGGAGACAGATGTCTCTGTAATGAGGAAAGTCGATGCTGTTGACGGTTCTGTGAGATTCACGTGTAAAAAAATCTCAGTCATTGTTGAAAGGGTTCGAGTTGGAGTGAACGCAGTCTCATGGCGAGTGGGGATATGAGCGTCACCGTTTTCCGGTAGAGAGGTGAAAGGCCACCGTGTTTTCCACCTCTTGTTAATGAAACCCTGATGTAACCCTCCGAAGGTCTGAATAAAGTGGAAAACCTTCAGAGGGTTGCATGTTGATGTGTGTGGTGCTGTGGATCTGCAGGACTTTTCCATTTTTATTTTCTCCTCATGAACGTTTCATAAAGACGTGTTTCAGGTTCTACAGCAGGAGGACAAACAGGATGTTTCCTGATCAGTATTTGTAAAAAAGAAAGAAAGGTTAAAAATACTACCCCTGTGTTTCCTGAACTGGGAATAATAAACTACACACACTACCACGAGTCCGTCTCGTTCCTGCTGTGTCTGTCACCTCTCTCTCTCTCTCTCTCTCTCTCTCTCTCTCAGACAGCAGGGCATTTTTAGGCACCTAGTTGAGTTTTCTTTTACCCCTTTTCCACCAAATCAGTTCCAGGGCTGGTTCGGGGCCGGTGCTGGTGCTGGTTCACAACTCGTTCAACTTGCGAGCCAGCTGAGAACCAGTTTGCTTTTCCATAGCTCGCGGTGCTAAGGGAAGCCACGTCATTACGTCACTGTATACGTCAGTTACGTCGCTACGTTTGCATAAACCTTGGCGCGAATATCAAAGCAAAAACAACACGGAAGAAGCAGCAGCAGCAACAACAATAATAATAATAATGGATGACTTCGCGTTTGTACAGCTGCTGCTTCTTGTCGCTTAAAAATGGTGATCTTTCGCGGTCTTGTTATTGTTGTTGGTCTTAACAACTCCGCCCCCCCGCTGACATAAGCGGTTCTTTCCTCTGGCCCAGCAGAGAGTTGGTGCTAGCCTGGAACCGGTTTTTCTGGCCCCAGAGCCAGTTCTTTGTCAGTGGAAACAGAAAACCCGGTTCCAAACTAAGCACTGGCCCCGAACCAGCCCTGGAACTGCTTTGGTGGAAAAGGGGCATTTGACACTGGCATTTTGCTTATTTTCTCCCTTTCTTTCCCCACCTCACTTGTTTATCTCGCTATCTCTTTTCCTCTGTTTCCCCCATTGGTCCATCTACTGATGCATTCATTGCACCCATTCAGACACATCATTATACTTATGTTTCCCTACACATATGGTATTATTTTGTTTGTTTTCTTCTCTAATAAATTATTAGTTTGGTTAAACTCACATGCTTGTTGTCGTGTCCCTTCATTATGTTGTGGTGTGGAACAAGCCCGCCGTAACGCACATGCACGTGGAATCATTCAGTTATTTTTATATGACAAACCAAAGCCAAAACTCACACACTGTTTCTGACTTTGGTTTAGGTTTATTTCGTTTCCGAATGTAAAATAACCGACTACTGTAAGCTAACCTGGCAAATTAACAACACGGAGGAGTCTCACAGTCTCGCAAAATTAGCAAGCAAATAATCTAATCTAAGAGAGTTTTCTAATTCCTTTAATTTTTTTATATTTCATGTATTTTTATTTAGCTAGCAAGCGTGTTAGCAGGAAAGATTTGTTTTAGTAAATTATGGGAAATAACACTTTTTTAAATTTTACTGTTATAAACACGAAAGAAGTCGAAGTGCAACAGTGCAAAAGATAAACAAAAAGGAGACTTGATGGATTGTGTGCCATTATAAAATCAATAATTAAAAAAAATACATAAAATATGTAAAAAATAAAAACAAAATATTGAATACGTGCATTCAAATATTTAACAACAGGTTCATAAAGCAGGTAAACAACAAAGACCCTCAAAAATCGAGCGTAGCGTAGTTCTGGCCGGCCATGAAATTGAGCTCAGCCCTAAATCCCAGCAACATCGGCTGACTGCAGCTGATCTCAGACCAGCCCACACCAGCTGTCAGTTCAGCTGATTCCCTTCTACACATTCTATTGGCAAATCTCTCACAGTGCCTTATTTAAACTGCTTTAACCTGCCTACCTTTGCTGCTTCCTCTGCAAGCCATTTTTCAACCCACCTCCACCCCAGCTCCGCCCCTTTCATCCTGTCTGACTTTAATCAATGTCATTTCTGTATCCTTGGTTTCGGCTCACAGCCCAGTCCAGGCCACCTTCTTCCATTGCTCCATGGTCCAGTTCTGATGCTCACATGTCTATTGTAGGCCCTTTCCTTGGCGGACAGGAGTCAGCATGAGGGCTCTGACCAGTCTGCAGTTCCTCAGCCCTCACAAAGCAGCTGTGATGCGCTGTGCCTTCTAACACTTCTGTGTTATAGCTGGTATTAACTTTTCAGCAGTTGTGCAGGTGCTCTTCTTTTTTTTTTAAACATTTTATTTATGAGAGTTTTATCATTAAACACACAATATCAGAATGAAGGGTATCTTTCAGGATATAACAACTGTGCTGACACTAAACAAGACAATAAAAAAACAGACAATCAAAGCATAATAAACAAACAAACAAAAAAAAAAGTGCATCCAAATACATTCATATAGAGCAGATCAAGATTCAATAAAGTCAAAGTTCTAGGCCTGGTAACATATTGACAGTTTACAAACGGGTCCGAGGTTTTGTAGAATGTCTGAAGGGAACCATTAAGTGTGCATCTGATTTTCTCATGTTTTATGTTCTGCATCATATCTCTGATCCAGTGGCTGTGTGTTGGAGGAGTCGCATCTTTCCATTTAAATAGAATGAATCGTCTCGCCAATAAGGAGGAAAAAGCAACCACCTTCTGCAGGTAAGCCAGGAAACTACAATCTTCTGAGTCAGGAATTATACCAAAAATAGCAGCTAAAGGGGAGGGCTGAATATCATATCCATATGTCTGAGACACGGTATCAAAAAAGGATAACCAAAAGGGAGCAAGCTTTGAGCATGACCAGAACATATGGTAGATGGTTGCTGTGGTCTGTTTACATTTGTCACAGATAGGACTTAAGTTTGGGAATATTCTTGCAAGTTTAGCCTTGGAAAAATGTAGCTGATGTAACACTTTAAACTGTATTAAGGCATGCCTTGAACATATAGAGGATGAATGAACCCTGGCGAGGGCCATATCCCGGTCCTCATCAGAGAGTGTGACCCCCATATCGTTTTCCCATTGTTCTCAGATATGTGAAATAGAAGGACTATGTCTAGCCATAATGTGAGTGTAAATCATTGAAAAACTACCCTTAGTAATAAAATTAACTTTCAATAGAGAATCCATACATGTTAAGGGGGGAATACCTGGAAAGATAGCAAATTTTTTACGCACAAAATCCCTGACTTGTAAATAACGGAAAAAGTGAGTGTTGTTCAACTGAAATTTCTGAGACAGTTGTTCAAAGCTGGCAAATACATTGTCAACGTACAAATCTCCAGTGCAATGTATACCCTTATTATGCCATGTCTGGAAGCCCTTATCTAACAAAGATGGCTGAAAAAGGTGATTATTCACTATAGGTGAATGTATGGAGATCTGTTGAATACCCAAACATTTCTTAAATTGTCTCAGAATACGTAGAGACTGGGTCACAATTATGTTCCCTTTGATGTTCTTCACTATTGATGGCAGAGATGAACAGAGTAGAGCAGGAAGTGAATGTGGGTTGCTTGTGGCCAGTTCAATCTGAAGCCAAGCTGGGGTAGCGCCATTCCAATCCTTTAACCATAGTGAGATGGTGTTAAGATTTGCCGCCCAGTAATATGAGCAGAGGTTTGGAAGGGAGAGCCCACCTACAGTTTTTGGTCTTTCCATAAATTATTTTCTAATGCTCACAGATTTATTATTCCAAATAAAGGCAGAGATCATCTGATTGAATATCTTAAAAATGATTGTGGTATAAACACAGGTATAGCTTGGAACAAATCAGTGGCGGCTGCTGGTTTTTAAAACAGGGGAAGCCCATTTTACGCATTCATCATAAAACCTGTAGGCCGGATATCAAAGCATAGAAAGGTGTGCCCCATTAGCATAGTGAACTAGACAACCCCACCTAGTGGCAGAAAGTATTTTTGCTTGTACATTTCATGTTATAGTCTGGCTTGCCAGGCTAGTGCCTCATATCCTTAATCAAAAATATCAAACATCCAAAAATCACTGGCTATTCAACGAAGAGCCTTGAACATCATACCCTGATATGCAATACAGAGTCTTTAACACAACACCCAGCTGTGCAACACATCCTTGAACATCTTCTGCAACACAGTCTGGAAATTCATAACCAGGTAGGCTATGCAACACACAGAACCTTGAATATTATACCCAGGTATAACCTATAACACAGAGCCCACCATTCTCTTAACATTACTGAACAATATACACACTTCACATTCATGAACATGAACACTATTTATACACAAATTCTGCCCTCCGCTCCTTTTCCAGAAAATGGTCTGTGACCCTGTCATACCAGCTGGTTGTGCTTTCCAGAGACTTCACCAATTTCTGTTAACAGCTAGCACTGCAGATCCCAATAAGGCTCAAGCTAGCCTACAACCAGATTGAACTACAAATGAAATAAACGAGTGAATTCACGAATGATCAAACTGATAGAATGGATGAAAGTTAACGGAGCACAATGAGTAATATTTACATTTATTTACAGAGTAATGTACAGAGACATCAATGAGAAGAACCGTTTATATGAAAAGAAATTCGGACAGCACTTTAGCACACGACTACACTTTCTCGACATCCGCTAGGGACTGACTGATCATACTTCCGTGTTCCTCGCCGAAGTACCGCCCTCCTCATGTCTTTCAAACACTACCTCCAATAATCCTTATCAGCCCGGCTTCTTGTCCCTCCCACTGTCTCGTTTAGTCCCAGAGAAGCCTGGCTTCCCTGGAAGTGACGATTTTGTTGATTTTAACCAATAACAACTAGCCGAAATTGGCTGTTCAGAGCCGTCTTGTAGACTGCAACGGATACCCGGCTGCCAGTCAGTGTTGCCAGATACTGCTGACGTTTTCCATCCCAAAATATGTTCAAAACCTGCCAAAATGCACTTAAAACCACCCAATCTGGCAACACTGCTGCCAGTCCATAGAGCCCATTGAAATAAGAAAGGTTACAGCCTGGCAGCAAAGGTGATTCTCGTAGCGAACTGCAAGTTTGTCACACATCACTCAAATAAGTTACAGGATAGTTATGAACATAAATACAATCTTGGGCATATATTATGTTATGCAAGTTATTGTTTTAATGAGAATTCAACGTCGTAGACGCCGCAGTTTGGGGAGAGAATTTTAGGGGAAGCTCGGCTTCCCTTGTTGTCTCTGAGAAATCGCCCCTGGAACAAATACAAATATTTAGGCACTATGTTCATCTTTACAGAATTCACTCTCCCAATAAGGGATAATAGTAAAGTAGACCATCGCTTAATATCTTTTTTGGACTGTTCTAGGAGCGGAGTAAAATTATTCTTAAATAAATTATGAAAGGATTTGGTGACCTTGACCCCCAAATATAATTATAAATGAGTCCAGTGAAAGTTTAAATGGCAGACTGGGACCTTACTTAGCATGTGTGTTGATAGGAAAATACTCACTTTTATCATAGTTGAGTTTGTACCCTGATATGTTCCCAAAGTCTTCCAGAACACGAAGAACTTCTGGTATGGTAGAAGTGGGGTTGGTTATATATAATAATAGATCATCTGTGTAAAGTGAGACAGTGTGTGTTAAACTGTCACATGTTATACCTTGGATATTAACATTACTTCTTAGAGCAATAGAAAGCGGCTCTATGGATAAAACAAAAAGCAATGGACTAAGTGGGTCTCCCTGTTTCTCTGAAGAGAAAAATAATCAGAGGAGATAGAGTTGGTACAGACTGAAGCAGTTGGGTCAGTATAGATTAGTTTGATCAATTTAATAAATTTAGGTCCAAATCCAAATTGATTCAGGGTATGGAAAAGGTATGCCCACCAGACCCTATCAAATGCCTTTTCCGCATCGAGTGATATGACTGATTCTGGAGATGTGTCAGATTTTTTTCCTCCGTGCTCTCACGGAAGGCGGTCGCATCTCCTCTCCTCTCCTCTTTTTTCCTGCTTGTGCTCTTTGTTTCATCTTGTCTGCCTATACTTTTTTTTTTTGAGAGACTCTCTCTGCAATGAATTTCTATACTAAAAAAGCATGGATTTGATAAACTGGTCTCCTAACAAAATTGACACAGTATCTGGGTTTGGGGGAACCCACCTGTCCTGCCGGAACGTCTGTGGAGGACATTGAAGATATCTACCTATTTGGAACCATGATTACAGGACTTTTGCTGATTGGATTAGGCATTGCCCTGGTATATCGAGGAAATCAGACAACAGTGACAGCTGTTCAAAGCCCCACAAAGCTGCCCGATATGATTGGAGTGGTGGGCAAAGCTGTTGGCACTCGGACTGTGGACATTCAGAACTTTAACCACACAATGGTTGCTATCTCGGAGCAGCTTTCAGCTTTGCAAGGAATACGTATTTCGGAGACCAAATGGAATTGAATTGAACAGAATGGACGAAATGGACAGATATGGATTTGTGGTGTGGATGTGTAAAGACTGCGTCTGTTCGAAAGACCAAACAATCTCTATCTTATTGACATTTGGCTCCCTGAACAGCACTGGCCTTGATCAAGGCCGTTGCTGGGACAACATTTCCCCCAGAAGGTCACTGCTGGGAGACACTCTCGCTCTTCGCATTCCTTCCCCAATTTTCCGCGGTCGCCATTTTTCACCCCCAGTGTGACAAGCGGGTGCGTGACCAGCGCCACTTGCATGGCTGCAGGAGCGGACGGCTGCTTGCTTGCGCTGGGTTACCTCTACCTCCTCCCCTCCCCTCCTACCCCTTCCCCCCCACCCCTGATTGCCCCCTCCTTCCCCCCTTTCCCCCCCTCAAGTCCCATGTTTTAAAGTGTACTTGTGTTATTGTGTGCTTATGTGCAGAGGTTTTTAAATGCTCCCACACTGTACTCCTGATAGGAGCATAGTGTGTGTGTGTGTGGGGGGGGGGGGGGGGGGGGTTCTTTTTTCCTCATGTTACTACTGTGTTTCTTTTCTTTTATCCCTGTCTTCCTTTCCTGTTCCCCCTCTGTAAAGACAGGTTGATGGTCAATTTCACTGGTAACAGTGACAATAAAGGATTCATTCATTCATTCATTCATTCATTCATTTTGTATAAATTATATTAAACAGCAGTCTCAAATTAAAATAAGACTGCCTGCCCTGAACAAATCCAGTCTGGTCATCAAAAATAATATAGGGAAGGACTCGCTTAAGGCAAAGTGCAAGAGCTTTTGAAAAAAAACTTTACCATCACAGTTTGTCAGACTGATTGGTCTATAGGATGAAGCGTCAAGTGGGTCTTTATTTTTCTTTAACAGCAGTGTAATAGATGCCTGTCAGAGTGTGGGTGGGAGAATATTATTTTCCAATGCTTCTTTATAAACTGACAGAAGAATAGGGGCCAGTTGATCTTTAAATTTTTTATAAAATTCAGTGGGAAACCCATCTGGGCCTGGGGCTTTCCCACTCTGAAGGCCCATTATTGAACAGGTGAGTTCCTTTATTGTAAGAGGTTGTTCTAAATCCCCCTTGATACCAGAGGCAATTGTAGGAATTCTGAATTTAGAAAAAAAAAGTGTCACATTGGTGTTGGTCTGGTTTCAAATCCGAAGAATACAGCTTGGACTAGAACTCTAAAGTGATTATTAATATTTTGATGTTCTTCACTTAATGAGCCATCAGATAATCTAATCTGTGGAATGATGTGAGAAGCAGTTTTTTGATGAAGTTGACTAGCCAGTAATTTGGAGGGTTTATCCCCCTCTTCATAAAATCGACTGTGAGACTTTAAGATTAGCCTCTCCACCTGGGAAGTGGCTAAGAGATCAGCTTCAGCCTGTAACCCTATTCTCTGTTTAACCAAATCAGAGGTTGGAGACAAGGATAAGAGACTATCTACTGCCTTGATCCTGGAAGATACATCCTCAACCTTGTTATGGTGGCAGGGCCGGTTCTAGGCAGGCATATATGAGGGGGCAGTCAGAAATGCGAAGGGGGCATCATGCGTACACATCAGGCTCCAGCACTTTTTTTCTGTGCTTATAGTAACAGTGTTTTCTTCATGGAATTAGGTTGTTAGCTATGTGTCCAATCCCAACCTGGAGAAGTGGATTGCACTTTGTCAGGCCTCTACCTTCAGACCTGTCCAACTTGGGTGTCCCACCTGAAGACTAAGCTCCTGCTGGTATAACTCTTAAGGTCACTGAGGCATGCAAACCCCTTGACCACAATAAGGTGGCAATCCCTGAGGGGGGAAAACTCATCTCATCTCATCTCATTATCTGTAGCCACTTTATCCTGTTCTACAGGGTCGCAGGCAAGCTGGAGCCTATCCCAGCTGACTACGGGCGAAAGGCGGGGTTCACCCTGGACAAGTCGCCAGGTCATCACAGGGCTGACACATAGACACAGACAACCATTCACACTCACATTCACACCTACGCTCAATTTAGAGTCACCAGTTAACCTAACCTGCATGTCTTTGGACTGTGGGGGAAACCGGAGCACCCGGAGGAAACCCACGCAGACACGGGGAGAACATGCAAACTCCACACAGAAAGGCCCTCGCCGGCCACGGGGCTCGAACCCGGACCTTCTTGCTGTGAGGCGACAGCGCTAACCACTACACCACCGTGCCGCCGGGGGGAAAACTGAAAAATAAAAATCTCATCTCATCTCATCTCATTATCTCTAGCCGCTTTATCCTTCTACAGGGTCGCAGGCAAGCTGGAGCCCATCCCAGCTGACTACGGGCGAAAGGCGGGGTACACCCTGGACAAGTCGCCAGGTCATCACAGGGCTGACACATAGACACAGACAACCATTCACACTCACATTCACACCTACGCTCAATTTAGAGTCACCAGTTAACCTAACCTGCATGTCTTTGGACTGTGGGGGAAACCGGAGCACCCGGAGGAAACCCACGCAGACACGGGGAGAACATGCAAACTCCACACAGAAAGGCCCTCGCCGGCCCCGGGGCTCGAACCCGGACCTTCTTGCTGTGAGGCGACAGCGCTAACCACTACACCACCGTGCCGCCGGGGGGAAAACTGAAAAATAAAAATAAAAAATAAAATTAAATATCCTTCATCCAGATTTTAACAACCAACAACATAACATTTATCTGAACTGAATGGCCTAATTCTCAAATAAATTTGAACCTAGAATAAGACTTCACACACTATAGTCAGTATTTACAAAACTGAAAAGTAGTCTTATAAATAATAAAAAAAATCACTTCTCAAACTAAACACAACAGATATAGAGCAGAACATTTTATAACTGTTTTCTTTCTTTTTTTGGCTTTTTTTTTTGTTAGCAACTTAACAGCTCAAAAATCTCCTTTCTCTCCACTTCTCTCTCATTTCTCTCACTCCTCTCCACTCCACTCTCTTTTCTCTCCACTCCACTCTACAACACTGCTTTTAAATCTCTCAATGGTCTCGCCCCTCCCTACCTCTCCGAACTGCTGCACCCATATTCACCCACCCGCTCTCTCAGGTCAGCTGATCAGCTGCTCCTGAGGGTGCCAAAAACTAAGTGCAAGCTCAGAGGGGACCGTGCTTTCGCTGTGGCAGCCCCTAAAATGTGGAACGATCTGCCTCTGCACATTAGACAGGCGTCTTCCTTGTCTGTTTTTAAATCCCTTCTGAAGACCCATCTCTTTTCCATGGCCTTTGACACTCTGTTAGGGTTTTGCTGGGATTCGAACCTGGTTCGTTGGTGTGATAATCCAGCAAACCCCCACTAGGCCACCAGGGGGATGACTCAAATGCAGAGGCGTGAGGCAGAAGTAGAAAAAGAATCAAAAGGTTTATTTAAACTATATACACTATATACAGGGCAAAACAAAAGACAAAAAAAAACAAAACAAAGAGTATAATCCAAAAGAAAAGCAAAGTGCAAAAATTCAAAAGCTAAGAAGATCAAAAAACACAGTACAAAGGAAACTGGAGATAAACATAACAGCACAAAGACTCCGTGACGAGGACTGAACTCAGGGGTATAAATAGACAAACTAATTAAGGACACAGGTGAAGATAATTAGGCAATTAACACAAACACAAAACACAGGAACAGTGGCGGCCTCTAGAGGCCAAAATAAACACGACATGAAAAGGAAATAACAGCGGCCTCTAGAGGCCAAAACAGTCCTAGTCCTAACAGGACCCCCCCCTCTAGGAGCGTCTCCTGATGTTCCCAGGGCGATCCGGATGGGCCGAATGGAAGTCCCGACATAGTTCTTTATCAAGGACATCCCGAGCAGGAACCCAGCAGCGCTCCTCAGGACCATAGCCCTCCCAGTCCACCAGATATTGCAACCCGCCGCGGACCCGGCGGGAGTCAAGCAGGCCTTGGAGAATCTGTCAACTAAGACCAAAATGACCGTGTTACCTTGTGACTCAGGGAGACCCGTGATAAAGTCGACTGCCACGTGGGACCAGGGATGCCGGGGAATGGTCAGAGGATGCAGGAGACCCTGGGGACGCTGTCGTGGGTTCTTGGTTCTGGTGCAAACCTCACAGGACAGGACAAATGACCTTACTTCCTTCTCCATGTTAGGCCACCAGAAGCGTCTTTTCAGGAAGTCCAGGGTCCTCCGAGCTCCCGGGTGGGCGGTGAGAGGGGAAGAGTGACCCCACTGGAGAACCTTGGCCCGGGCTTGATGTGGGACGTACAAGAGGCCTGGTGGCCCCGTCCCAGGACCGGGGTCCTGGCGTTGGGCTCGTCGGACAGCCTCCTCAATACCCCAGCGGACAGGGGCCACAATCCGGGACACAGGGATAATAGGCCCGACTTCATTCTCCCTGTTAGTGGCAGAGAACAGTCTGGACAGTGCGTCAGGTTTGGTGTTCTTGGAGCCGGGGCGGTATGAGAGGGTGAAGTCAAACCGACTGAAAAACAGGGCCCACCTAGCCTGTCGAGGGTTCAGTCTCTTGGCTTGCTGGAGGTACTCCAGGTTCTTGTGGTCAGTCCAAACCAGGAATGGATGTTGTGCTCCCTCCAGCCAGTGCCTCCACTCCTCAAGGGCCAGTTTGACCGCTAGCAGTTCTCGATCCCCCACATCGTACCGGGACTCAGCAGGACTCAGGCGGTGGGAGAAGTAAGCGCAGGGGTGCAGCTTTCCTTCCGAACGTTGAGAGAGCACCGCGCCGACACCACTGTCCGAGGCGTCCACCTCCACGATGAATGGTTGGGAGGTGTCCGGGAGAACCAGAATGGGTGCCGTGCAGAAGCGGTCCTTGAGGTCTTTGAACGCCTTTTCTGCCTGAGGAGACCAGCCATAAGATCCACCTGTCCCTTTGGTGAGGTCTGACATGGGTGCTGCCACAGAACTGAAGTTCCTGATGAACTTGCGGTAGAAGTTAGCGAATCCTAAGAACCGCTGAACCTCCTTAACGGACTTGGGAGTAGGCCAATCCCGGACGGCCAGGGTCTTGGCAGGGTCCATTTGGAGTTGGCCTGTCCGTACAATAAATCCCAGAAAGGAGACCTCGGGAACATGAAATTCGCATTTCTGGGCCTTGGCGAACAGATTGTTCTGTAGCAGCCTCTGGAGAACCTGGCGGACATGGTGGCGGTGCTCCTGCACGGTCTTGGAGAAGATAAGGATGTCGTCGAGGTAGACAAAAACGTACAGGTTAATCATGTCCCTTAAGACGTCGTTGATTAGGGCCTGAAAAACAGCTGGTGCGTTGGTGAGTCCGAAGGGCATCACCTGGTATTCGTAGTGCCCAGACGGGGTGTTAAAGGCAGTCTTCCACTCGTCTCCCTGTCGGATACGGATGAGGTGGTATGCGTTCCGTAGGTCCAACTTGGTGAAGACGGTGGCGCCTTGGAGCAGGTCGAAAGCTGTGGACATCAGCGGAAGGGGATATCGGTTGCGCACAGTGATCTTATTCAGGCCCCTGTAATCAATACATGGTCGGAGCCCCCCATCCTTCTTGCCGACAAAGAAGAAGCCGGCTCCAGCAGGTGAAGTGGAGGGTCGAATAAACCCAGAGACCAGGGCATCTTTGAGGTATTCCTCCATGGCCTTGCGTTCTGGCTGAGAGAGTGAAAACAGTCTGCCACGAGGAGGGGTAGTCCCAGGGAGCAAGTCGATGGCACAGTCGTAGGCCCGGTGCGGAGGAAGAACGGCGGCCCTGCTCTTGCTGAATACCTCCTTGAGATCCCAGTACTCTGTGGGAACTTGAGATAACTCGGTGAGATCAGGGGGCTCGGCAGGAGACACAGGAGAGCTAGAGAGCAGACAAGAGGCATGGCATGCAGGGCCCCATTCCACAACCTGGCTTGTTACCCAGTCTATGCGAGGGTTGTGGCAAGTAAGCCAAGGAAGGCCTAGAATAACTGGGAACTCAGGTGAAGGAATCAGGTGCAGGGATATTTCTTCCTTGTGACCTTGAGACTGGAGGAAGACTGGAGAAGTAACTTGGGTGACTCTTCCATCACCTAACGCTTGGCCATCGAGGGCAGACACAGACAGTGGGACTTCAAGAGGTGCAGTCGGAATATTGATGCTTTGGGCGAAGTGAATATCCATAAAGTTCCCAGCCGCCCCTGAGTCTATCAAAGCTTGACAAGAGTGGACAGACTCACCCCAGGAGATGGAGACCGGGATGTAGATTCCTTGGCCAGGGAGTCCGGGAGAGAGGGTAGGCCCCGTCACAACCCTCCCTCGGCTGGACGGGGCGGTCCTTTTCCCAAGAGTTCGGGACATGATGCTCGGAAATGACCAGGCTTGCCACAGTAGATGCAGCACTTGTCCCTCCTTCTGCGCTCCCTCTCAGATGCGGAGAGGCGAGTACGACCCACTTGCATGGGTTCTGGACAGTCACTGAAGGAGGTAGACGGTCTCCAGGTAGAGGTAGGGAGGCTGGGGGGGCTCAAGGCTTGGTGGCGTTCTCTCATCCTGTTGTCCAGACGAATAGCATGTGAGATGAGGGTTTCGAGGTCACTTGGGCATCCAATAGAGGCCAGACCGTCCTTGATGGGGTCAGACAGACCATGGTGGAAGGCTGACACCAGGGCAGTCTCGTTCCATCCACTTACTGCTGCGAGTGTTCGGAACGAGATGGCGTAATCTGCGACGCTTCCTCCTTGCCGGATGGACATGAGCTTTCGGGCTGCGTCGGTACTGATGTCTGCCTGATCGAAGACCCGAAGCATCTCTTCAGAAAACAGCTGGAAATCAAAGCACTCAGGTCCCTGTCTTTGCCAGATAGCAGTAGCCCAGGCTCGCGCCTTACCAGCTAATAAGGTGATCACAAAGGCAATCTTGCGGCGATCCGTAGTGTAGGTGGTAGGCTGAAGCTCAAAGGTGAGTTGACACTGGGTAAGGAACTCTCGGCACTCACTGTGCTTGCCGTCATACCTCTGTGGTGCAGGAAGGCTGGGTTCGCGAGGTGAAGAAGGCAGCATTGCAAGAGGCACTGGAGCAGGAGTGGGAGCTGGATCAGGAGCAGGAACTGGATCAGGAGCAGGAGATGCAGGCAGAGATGTCAGCTGTGCCAGGGTTTTCCCAATTTGCTGAAGCAGTTCCTCGTGGCGAGCGAGGGCCTCACGTTGGCTGGTGAGCGTACGTCCATGAGCGTCCATGGTCGCTCCGAAGCGTGTCAAAGCTGCCATAATTCCCTGAAGGTTGGCCGGGTAGACAGTTGAAGCAGCCTCTGCTGAGTCGGTCATGACGGAGTCTTTCTGTTAGGGTTTTGCTGGGATTCGAACCTGGTTCGTTGGTGTGATAATCCAGCAAACCCCCACTAGGCCACCAGGGGGATGACTCAAATGCAGAGGCGTGAGGCGGAAGTAGAAAAAGAATCAAAAGGTTTATTTAAACTATATACACTATATACAGGGCAAAACAAAAGACAAAAAAAAAAAAAAACCAAAGAGTATAATCCAAAAGAAAAGCAAAGTGCAAAAATTCAAAAGCTAAGAAGATCAAAAAACACAGTACAAAGGAAACTGGAGATAAACATAACAGCACAAAGACTCCGTGACAAGAGGACTGAACTCAGGGGTATAAATAGACAAACTAATTAAGGACACAGGTGAAGATAATTAGGCAATTAACACAAACACAAAACACAGGAACAGTGGCGGCCTCTAGAGGCCAAAATAAACACGACATGAAAAGGAAATAACAGCGGCCTCTAGAGGCCAAAACAGTCCTAGTCCTAACACACTCTGTAAGATGTGGATTTTGTTTTATTTATCTTATTTTTTGTTATTTTATTGTTTTGTTTTATTATATATCTGTTTTTATTGATGCTTTATGCCTTTTAATTTATCTTGTATTTATCATTGTATCATGTACAGCACTTTGGTACCTTCTGGTTGTTTTTAAAGTGCTTTATAAATAAAGCTGGATTGGATTGGATTGGATTGGATTGGATTGGATTGGACTGGACTGGACTGGACAACAGTCTCCTGTTTCCCTTTGCAAAAACTCTCACAAATTCATCCATGTCCAAGTCATTTGTTATGGACTTCTCATGGGCCAAGATCACCAAATTCCTCTTTCTCTTGTGTAACATGGTGCGACGATAGGGGATTAGGACCCGTGACAATGTGGAGAAGGAACTCTCACACGCTGCTGAAGACACACCAATTACCAGGGCTGTTACACACAATTTATGTAACTCAGGAAAGGCTTCCTTGTACTCCTGCAGGTGTTTGCACACAGTGGACAGGTCTGTTTCATTTGGACATTTCTTGAGCAACATCTGTTTTGCCACAAGGATTTATTTTTTCAGACTTACGTTGTCTGCCACTGTGCCAGCCAGCACAGCCAGAGGGTGCAACTGGGTTGAATCTAGAAATGCACTAGATTTGGGTGCAAGACTAGATATGGCTTTCATCAGGTCAGCATTCCTCTGTGAAAATCTAGGCACTGTCCACACGGCAACGGATTCAGGTGACTCCGATACAATTGCTTATCGTTTAGGCCTGGCGTCCACACGGCACCGGCGTTTTGGGTGCCCAAAACGCAATCTTTTTGAGAACGGGTTCCAGAGTGGAAAGATCTGGCAGCGTTGCCATTGTGAAGTCGTCTGGATGAGTAGAACGGATTTGTTTACGATGACGTCACAACCACATGACTGTGAGTGCTTCACGCCGGGTAGAAGTATAACAAACTCAATGCGAGTTGTCAACAAATCCTATAACTTGGTTCATGAAACGCGCTTACAAAATATTTTCACTGTGAATATTTATTGTGTAATGGTGCAAAGTGAGAGAGAGAGAGAGAGAGAGAGACTCTGCCCTTAGGGCAGAGTCAATCCCACCAGCAAAAATAGGGAAAAAAGGAGCGATCTCACCTCTTCAGATGTTGGTTTAAGTCCTACAATACATTCCTCAAAAAGGGCGTAAAACAACAAATTAATCCATCAACGTGTAGCATTCAATTTATTCCGGACCATTAAAGACGCCGCCTTCCGCGTAGAATCATACGTCATCCTCGCCGCCATATTGGATGGGTCAAAGCGGAGAATAAAGATGCCTCATTCATGTGCTGCGTTTAACTGTACCAACAGGTTTACCGTCCAAACAAGATCACATGGGATTACCTTTCACAGGTGAGACTGGAAAAATACTTTTCATTGTATTTGGTCATTATAACATAATTTTACGAACAGACTTTCCTGACTTTGTGGCTAATTTGAAGTCTCGCACATAATAGTTTATGCGCATGCGTCCTTACTTCTTCTATTGTTCTGGTGTCTCCGAAGGGACTGTCTTAGAGCGCCCCTAGAGGTGTGGCATGTGTATTGCATCGTTTTCAGCAAGCGTTGAGTTGCCATATGGACCTGATATTTTACTGATCGTTGCCCATTTGGATGCGATATATTTTTAAATAACATCTCGTTGCCGTTGTCGTGTGGATGTAGCCCTAGTTTCCATTTCTGAAATGGCCCTGTCAAGGATGTTGAGCAGAGATCTTTTCAGAAACTGATGGGAATTAAGGGTAGGCTCATCAGAGTCTGTATGGCCCACAGTTGAGAGCACAACACTTTGACCAAGGTGTTTGCTCATTGTTCTCCTTCTCTTTGGAGGATGTGAATCATCTCCAGCAGCCGCCTGATATACCTCTGCCCAATACTCATCTTCATGGATGTTTTTAGGGACTCCAGTGATGCACCAACAACCTCAGAAGCACTGCACCTATCCACAGACTGAGACTGTAGAATTGCATTTGCTGGTTACAAGACACCAAGCACCTGCATTAGAAACTTTCCAGTCTCAAAGAAGTGATGCCTCTTAATTTGACATAGCAGGCCTGATGCCAGGGCAGCACGGTGGTGTAGTGGTTAGCGCTGTCGCCTCACAGCAAGAAGGTCCGGGTTCGAGCCCCGTGGCCGGTGAGGGCCTTTCTGTGTGGAGTTTGCATGTTCTCCCCGTGTCCGCGTGGGTTTCCTCTGGGTGCTCCGGTTTCCCCCACAGTCCAAAGACATGCAGGTTAGGTTACCTGGTGACTCTAAATTGAGCGTAGGTGTGAATGTGAGTGTGAATGGTTGTCTGTGTCTATGTGTCAGCCCTGTGATGACCTGGCGACTTGTCCAGGGTGTACCCCGCCTTTCACCCGTAGTCAGCTGGGATAGGCTCCAGCTTGCCTGCGACCCTGTAGAACAGGATAAAGCGGCTACAGATAATGAGATGAGATGAAGCCTGATGCCTCAGTGCACAAGTCAGCTGCAGCATCATCATCCTCTGTCATCTCAGATAGGATACTGAGAATATGGTCTTGATTTTCAACAATGCACCTTGTCACCTCATAGTGGCTTGTCCATTGGATTTCAAGCAGCCTTTTAAGATTAGGTGCATCATATTTCACAGACACATGGTGGTGCTGAAAAAAAACTTGTAGAGTGAACTAGAGAGGTCAAAAAATCTTTTTGCACATGGTTCACTCTGCATAGCATGCACAACTACTAGGTGCAGTTGGTGGTTGTAGCAGTGGATATATGGGACATATCTAGTAAGCTTCTTTTGGAGCAGAGCTTGTACACCACCTCTTACCCCACTCATCACAGAAGCCCCATCATAACACTGGCTAAGTATGTTGTCAGCACTGTAGCCAGCATCAGAAAGGTGTGTCAATATCTCAGAGGTGATGTACTCTGCATCAAGTTGATGCAAGTCAAGCAACCCAATAAGATGCTCTTCTGGCATGGAATTGCTGACAAAGCCAATCATCTCATCTCATCTCATTATCTCTAGCCACTTTATCCTTCTACAGGGTCGCAGGCAAGCTGGAGCCTATCCCAGCTGACTATGGGCGAAAGGCGGGGTACACCCTGGACAAGTCGCCAGGTCATCACAGGGCTGACACATAGACACAGACAACCATTCACACTCACATTCACACCTACGCTCAATTTAGAGTCACCAGTTAACCTAACCTGCATGTCTTTGGACTGTGGGGGAAACCGGAGCACCCGGAGGAAACCCACGCGGACACGGGGAGAACATGCAAACTCTGCACAGAAAGGCCCTTGCCGGCCACAGGGCTCGAATCCAGACCTTCTTGCTGTGAGGCGACAGTGCTAACCACTACACCACCGTGCCGCCCCCAAAGCGAATCATCACAGACAAATTTTCCACATTGCACCTGTCCCTGGTCCCATCACTTTTGAGGCAGAACCCTGCAGAATTGGCATTTTCATATTTTTTCCTGACCTCTCCAAGCACCATGTCTGCCAGTGTTTCAATAATTTCATTTTGGATATCCTTAGATGTGCATTTTGCATTCTCTGGGATACCCTTAGCAATGCCTGCTAGCTTCTCATCCTTCTCTAAGGTATACTCCATCAGTTTTAGAAAGAAACCTGAAGCAACGTCGTCATTACCAGTTACATCATGCCTCAAAGTTTCTGCAGTCCCATGGAGCCTCAACTCATTCACACAGAGAAACTTAACAGCACTGCCCACACTCTTGACATAGTAATTGTAGGTTGAATTGGGATTAATTAAATTATAAATTATGTGATAATTGATAATTAAATTAATCAATTTATAAATAAAGATCAGTCTCATAAAATCTTAAATTATTAATCTTAATACTCACCGTGAATGGTTACACTCAAGATTAATGGTAGCTCTGTATTAGATGGGAAACCCAGTTGTATACAAAAGCTAAATTCTGAAGGAAAAAGGAGTTCTAAATAGTTGACCTTGTGAATAAACAACAGGAACAAGTAAAATGCAATTCAATTTTATTAGCTTTTATTTGTCTACTACTCACTAATAATAATAAACTCAAAATACATTCAATGTCAGCAAAGGTAATAACAAGACAAAACAATGGAACAATTACACCTGGACTATAAATTTGAGGGAAAGAGAGAGAGAAAGAGATAGAAGGAAAAAGAAAAGAATCCCTTGTGTGTGCGTGTGTGAGGCTAGGGCAAGCCGATGCGTGTGTGTGTGTGTGTGACCTAGCTTGTCGTTAGCTAAAACAAAGGAATGTTAGCTAAATAGAACAAAGGATTAGCTCTGTGGCTAATGTGTGCTTTGTGTAGGTATCTGTGGGCAGATGCTAATGACTAGCCACTCTGGCAATGCTTAAACAAAATGGCGGTCAGTGCCTAGGTGTCGTATCACAGGTAACTCAATGAGGAAGGTATCAAAATGGCGTCGGAAAAATGGCGCCTGCAGGCCTAGTCGAGAACACAAGCCTACCAGCTAGCGTATCACCCTGAGGTAGCTAGCAATAAGTTGCTAAGGAGAATCTGACCACGCTACAGCTGGATCCAAACACTGCACTTAACAACAATTTCCAACAGACTATCTAGGCAAAGAACTCAACGCGAGAGAGAGAGAGAGAGAGAGAGAGAGAGAAAGAGTGTGAGAGAGTGTGTATATGTGTTGGATGGAGAGAACTAGGCCTTGTAGCGGTCTAGCCTCGGAGCTTAAAATAACAAACTTGTCGCTGCGCTGCTAATCAGATAGGGAAGCTAGCAATGGAGTTAAGGAAAGATATCATGCAAGATACCCTGTCTAACAAGTTCAAAGAAAAAAAACAGAACCAAAACAAACAATAAAAACAAACAAACAAACAATAAAAACAAACAAACACCTTCCGTGTCTGAGCGGGTATGCTAAATAGCTCAAAGCTTAAACATGACCCTAACAACCATCTGAATAAGCTACAAATTAAAAATTTGCCCAAGTGCCTACTCAATGCGATGGAAGTTCATTCTCCGATGTCCGCGCTGAGGGTCGCAGTCCGAGGAGAGGAGGTTAGCGGCGCGTTGCGTCCAACCGCGGCTAACGAAGCAGGGAGATGAAGGCCTAGCTGGCCCACGGTGCTTCAGGAGAAACCTCCGGTGATGCGTCGACGAGAAAAAGGCTGAGAGGAGCGAAGCTGTCCGCAAATGCCTCTTAGCGTGGAAAACTACTTAACTGTAGTTAAACTTTGCAAAGGTTTAGAATCGAAACCACTATATCGCTGAAACTTAGCGGGTCGTTCAAAAGTTCGGCCGAAACTAATTTGAACAGGCTGTTCTCAGACAATAGCGGTTAGTCTCAACACTGTAGGCGAGCGTGCCTACAGTCCGTCCGACCACTCCAGTAGTCAGAACATGAGAGAGCGAATCGAGGCGCTCTCGATACAGTTAAAGCAGTTCCACTTCACGTCACATCCGGGTGGAGCGCGCAAGGAAATTGTGGGATCGTTATAGGGGGCGCTGGCGAGTTACCAACATTCCCCCCTTGGCCATAGGCGCTGAAAGGAGTGATACCCTATGGGCACATGGTGTTTAGTCTGCGACCCACGGTCCCTAGTAATCCACAATGAGGTAGTTCCACAATGAGGTAGTTCCAAGGGTCCTTTCTGTGAAAAGTCTTTCAGACACAGTTCAACAGTTCAATTCATTTCATACAGTCCATAAGATGCATAGGCACTTGGGCATGAAAGCATAGGCACTTGGACATGAAAACAATTACACTATGGCTACTTAACTACCTTCTACATACAATATTTCACACAGCAAACAAAAATAATCAAAACTCCATAAAGGAAAATGGAAAAGAGGGGTTAGTTAGCGTGTTAGCAAGCCTACTCTTCAAGAAAGTTAGTGGAGGCCTTAGGCCTGATGGAGAATCGGACAATGCCACGATCTAATTTCTCAGGTGCGTAGATCGTTTTGTCCAGTTTGCGGGGTAGTGTCAGTATGTACCTATGTAGAGTGATGGCTATGAAGACTGTGATAACCCAACCGCTAGCTAGAAATCCCAGCGCAATTCGGCTTATTAAAGATCCTTGATCGGACGAAGGGTTTGCGCGGTTATTCAAGAAAGTGGTAGCGATGCCAGTGGGCTTAAGATCGAATTGCACGGTTTTGGTCCCTTCCAGCAGTAGTTGTGCTTGGAGGGTGGAGTTTATCTCAAGTTCGTGACCTGGGAAGGCATCGGGCATTTCTATCTCGGTCTCATACTGGTCAGCGCTAAGGTGATGGAGGGTGATGTCACCCACGTGAACAGTGGCTCCTAGTGGGACACTTAGGAGAGAGGTTTCGTTAGGGATCTTCATTCTAGTGGCAGTGTTATGTTGATCATATGATACCAGAATCTCAGTTTGGGGAGTGTTGATTAGCCACCGATTACCAGCTCTTTCTACTCTAGTTCCTATTCCTTCATCTTTAATAGACAATTTGCCTGCACACTTCTGCTCGGGGACTTTTGTCAATCCACAGAGACGGTCTGTGGTGTCTCGGATAAAGGGATTGCTGGGGCAGACCCAGTGGATATCTTTGGTAGAGGTGCACATGTCTAAATTAGGGACGAGGTAGATAGAGGGGTTGTCATCGTGATAGGCTATGGTGGAAGGTGTCTGCAAACGTACGTGTACGTCGTTGTTCCAGAAACCTACATTAAGGACAGATTTGATTCTGTATATGTTTTGCCGTTCAATAACGGGGAGATTGAGGATGAAGCCTATTTCTAGGTTTTGAGGGTTCACAAAAATGGGGATAGCACTGCCAAGACTATAAGCCAGATGAATCTGTGATGAGTAAACGTTAGTCGTGGTAGTAGATCGGAGTATGCTGTCAACCATGCTGAGGGGTATCAAATATGGTGGGATTTTACCTCCACTCAGGGTGCTGAGAGAGCTACTTACTTCTCTCATCAGGTCCTGCATTAGGTCTCGGATTACTCGGACGTACTTGACTTCGCTTCTCATGATTGCTGCTAGCCTGTCTACGGCATGTACTGTGTTCTTGATTAATGTAGAATGCATGTTAACGGTTAGTATGGTTCCCTGCAGGGTTTTGCCTAGGCCCTGCAGCTCCTCCTGTTGAGTTAGTAGTCTACCCTGGATTTCTGGCATTTCTTCCTTAAGAATGTTCATTTCTCGTTTGACCGCGGTTAGGCTAACGGTGTTAACGGCAGAGAGGCCCATTGAGAACAGAGAGCCAATGGCGGATGCAGCAGTAAGTAGTCCTCCGAGGAACCGTTTAGGGCGTGTTTTGCCGCTGAGTTCCTCCTCAGTGACTATGAACTTCTGTAACTGTTCGAGCATGTGAACTGTGGTACGCTTGGCGTGTTCGATGTTGGACCCAATCTCGGAGTCAGGCCCGGTTTCGAGGTTTGTTTGTGTGGGCGATCTAAAATGCTTACGGTACACGTCCCAAGGATCGAGGCGGGTGTACACGCGCTGGGTATGGACGCGGCAATTGGTGAGGAGCAGTCCTGGGGCATCTTGGAGAACAATGCCACTCGGCGGACCTGGTTCCACTATGTTACCGGCCAATGTGGTCTGCAGGACTAGGAAGATACCGAGGATCCAGAGAGGGGCCATTCTGCAACATACAGGAGTTTGTTATTCCGATTTGAGTGATAACGAGGGTGGTTACTTATAGATGCACGCTTATGGATTGAGAGGCATGCAACTAAGTTGGGCAGGCTATAACTTATTGTTTGTCCACCCCCCTATGGAGTGTGGACTGCTCAAAAAGCTTTATTTGGTTGCTATGGACCCATCTATACGAAGGCGCCTGGCTGGGCTTCGAAGTTTTGATGCGGTAGGCGACGGGGGACAGTTTACCGACGATTTCGAAAGGACCGGACCAACGGGGTAAGAATTTTCTGGCTACTCCTACTGGTTTGGTGAAATTGAAGTATAGGACTCTGTCGCCTACTTCGTACTCACGGTGTGTCGCCTTTCTGTCGTAGTAAGCTTTCTGTCCTTTCGCACTCTTTTCGAGGTGTTCCTGGGCCCACGCAAACGTGGCCTGCAAGTGGCGTTGCAAGTCGGTGACGTACTGGTGTGCGGTGTACGCAGTGGCAACGCTTAGGTCCTCTGGTCGGTAGAGGAGGTGTAAGGGAAGAACCATTTCACGGCCAGTCATCATTTCGAACGGGGTGACTCCGGTGGTGCGGTGAGGAGTGGACCGAATGGCCATCAGCACCAGAGGGAGTTTGATGTCCCAATCTTTGCCATGGTGACTCACATACTTGCGAAGCATGCTCACCATGGTTTGGTTGGCGCGTTCGACCTGACCGGAAGACTGAGGATGATACGCGATGTGGAATTTTGCCTCGACTCCGAGCATCTCCCACAACACTCTCATGACCTCTGCGGTGAAATGAGTACCTCGGTCGGAATCAATGGATAGGGGCAAGCCCCAACGGCTGAACACATGGTTCATAAGAAGGAGAGCGGTGGTCTCTGCGGTTTCGTTTGGGGCGGGCAAGCATTCCACCCACTTCGTGAACGCGCAAGTGACGGTCAGGAGGTACTTATTACCTCGAGCTGATTTCGGCACCGGTCCGACCCAGTCTATCTGGAGATTAGACCAGGAGAATGAGATGCCTTTGCTTTGCAGTGGGGCGCGGTTCAACGGTTGGGCTGGTCGGAATTGGCAGCAAATCAAGCACCCTTTAACATACTCGGTAACGTCCTGAATCATGAAGGGCCAATAGACAATCTGTTGGAGTGTCTGGTAGGTCGCCTGAGCGTTCCTATGGCCCCCGCACGGGCTGTCGTGAGCGTACTGCAACATGACCCCCCTATGATCTGTGGGCACGACCCACCGGGGAGGTCCCTGGTTGCGTGGTGTGTACACCAGGAGTCCTTTCTCGAGTTTTAAGCCGTTTTTGAGATTGTGAAGGTGATTTAAGTCTCGGGACTGTTGCAACTCTTGTGGGGAAATTGGGGACGCCACGGGGTCCGCAAGGAACTTACGGATTTGGTGGATCACGGGATCCCTTTCCTGCATAGACACCAGGTCGGCATCCTGGGGCAGTCGGCCGAGTTGCACTGTTCCTGCTTGGGGTACTGCGTCAGTTTGACCTGCTCTAGCCTGTCGGCGAGTAATCGCGGTTACGTCATGGCGTGGCGTCTCGGGAAGCCATGGCGGCTGGAATTCCCAAAGGGGGCCGTCTACGGCTCCCGCTTTGGCGAGGCCATCTGCCTCATCGTTACCGACTTTGTCAGGTCCTGGGACTTGAGAATGTCCCTTCACCTTCTTCCAATAGACGCACATTCCCTGTTCGGTTACGAGTCGATCGCATGCTAGGAAGAGTTCGGAGTGTTTCACTTCCTTGCCCCTTGCATTTTTCATGTCCTGCACCTTCCACGAGGGAAAGTGTGAGACGAAGCTATGCCTGGCATAATTTGAATCAGAGCAGAGGACTAACCGCTTGATGTTCTCACGGGCAGCTTGTTGCAGGACGATGAGCACGGCTGCTACCTCCGCATATTGGCTAGTCTTAGCCCCGAGTCGGTGTTGGTATTTCCCTTGTATAGGGCCGTTCGCCCATACGATACCGACACCGGCTTGCACTTTGCATTCATGATGGAATGAGCATCCATCTATGTAAGCGGTGGGGAGGTCTTTGCAGACGTTCTCGTCATAGTAGTGGTGGTCGGAGGGGAGAGCAGGTACGGTTGTTAGTTCGGTTTGATCCGGACTATTCTCGCAGTCGCAATGCTGGCATTCCGCCAGGCCTCGGCCAAGCGCCATCTTGTGGTTCTGGGCGTACTTCACCTCGACGTCGTAGCCCTGTAGTGCCATCATCCAAGCTGCGATGCGACTGTTCGAAACTCTTCCCTCTCTCAGCCTCTGGCTGTTCAAGAACGAGACCGGTTGATGATTGGTCTCTATCACCGCCTTCTGGCCACCAATGTAACTGCGAAAGTGTTCAACGGCCCAGACCGTGGCCAGCAGGGCTTTTTCGCAGTCTGAAAATTTAAACTCCACAGCACTGAGGGGCCGACTGGCGTATGCTACGACACGGCGATCTTTGTCATGCTGCTGTGACAGTGCAGCGCTCAGGCAGTGGGTGGAGAAACTAGCCTCCAAGAAGAACGGTTTGTCTTTGTCGGGATACGCGAGGCAGGGAGCGGAGCAGAGCTTCTGCTTCATGCTCTTGAACGCGAGTTCTTGAGGGTCACTCCACTGGAAGGGTTTATCCTTCCGGAGGAGCTCGGTGAGCGGTCGTGCTATGTCCGCGTAGTCCTCAATGAACTGTCGGGAGTAGTTGCAGACCCCTAAGAAGCTCCTGAGTTCGGGTACGTTGGATGGGGCTTTGATATCTTGGATAGCCCGCACCCTCCCTGACTGGGGTTCAATGCCATCTGGCCCGACGCACAGTCCAACGTATTCAACTTTGGTGCGACACCACTGCCCTTTGGTGACAGAGAGCTTCGCTCCTGCTCTGGACAGCTGAGACAGAACATGGCGTATCTCTTCGAGGTGTGCATCAAAAGTCTGTGACCTAATGAGGATGTCATCGACATAGATCAAGTTGCCACGAGCTGCGGCATCGCTCATTGCCTTATGCAAGAAGATGTTGAATTCAGCGGGGGAGTTCGCGTAGCCGAACGGACATCGGTTGAAAGTTAGCTGGCGGTTCCCAAAGGAAAAGGCCAGCTTGTGCTGGTCAGCTGGATCCACGCGCATGGTCCAGAATCCACTCGCCGCGTCGGCGGTGGAGAAGAACTTTGCACCCTTCACCTTGGCAAGTTCTTGATCCAGATGGATCATGGGCCATCTTGACAAGGGCACTTGCTTGTTCAGCTGCCTATAGTCAATGGTGAGACGCCACTTGCCGTTCGGTTTCAGCACTGGCCATAAGGGGGAGTTGTAAGTCGAGTTACACTCACGAATGATCTGCTTTTCCAGCAGAGTGTCCAGTGTTTCTTGTATTGAGTCGTATGCGGCTAACGGGATTTTGTATTGCCGCACGAACGTCGGTGGAGCGTTCGGATCTGTTGGGATTCGGACGGTGTGGATGTCCGTGACTCCGCAGTCATTGGAATCTCGCGCCCAGATCGCCTTGAAGTCGTAGAACAGTTCACGGAGCTGTCGTCTCTGGGCGTCCGTGGTCAGGCTGTCAGCTTTCACCAGCTGTTGTTGAACTTCTCGTTCAAAGCCTGGGTACGGTTCACCTAGAGCTGAATCAACGACCTCAGTTGCAGGGGTGTCGTTGCTCAATTGCGTGGCAAGAGCATACACCAGCATGTGTTTCGGGGTGTCAGTTCTGGTCATGACTATGCGCTCGTCGCGAAGCATGTCGTGAGGTTCGACGTGGATCATGTGGAAAGGAAGAGTGATCCAGGGAGGTTCCACTGGATCGGAATGAGTGTCCGGCGTTGGCAGCTCACCGATGACTGGAATGGTGAGTTCAAAGTCATGGAATGCCTGGTCTATCAGAAGGCCTAAAGGCCGACGGGCGGGGATCGTGATGGCGTCCCGCGTGGAGTTTTGAACCAGGAGGTAAGCGGAACGATGACTCACTTCAAGCAGCGGAGTCCCACACACGGCTAAATCGAGCTCCATGAAGAATCTGAGAGGCTGGAAGAACGCCTGGGAGCTACGAAACTGTTGGTCTTTCATGATGACCAGCTTAAGAGGGGAACCAGCAGTCCTAGCGGGAATGACAATGTCAAATTCGCTAGCGACATGGCAGGCTTGGGGAATCGTTTGTCCTGACCGCATTTGTTCCAGGTCAGCTTGGAACGGGTGCTTAGCAGCGTCGGCTTGGGTCCAGATGACCCGGTTGACTAGGTCCAGTTGGGCTCCCAGTCTGACCAAGATGTCTGCCCCAATGACCAGTGGGTCAGGAAGTCCGGGGACGACACTCAAGAAATGAAGGAATTCTCTCTGACCGATGGCGAGCGACACGGCGCAGACGCCCGTGGCTTTGATGGGGCTCTGGGGTTGTTCGGCTGACAGTAGCCGGTGGCTCTTCTGCACAAAGACAGGGGAAGGAGTGCTCTGACGCACTATGTCGAACCACGTTTGGCTGATGGCTGACTTCTCTGACCAAAGCGCTAACCTGACGCCAGGTGCCGTGACGCCGTTGACAGCAATGTGGCCAGATATCCAGGGGTAGTACCTGGTTGGGGCAGATTCGCCAAGAAAGCAAAGGAAAGACGGGTGGCCATCAAGCGCGTTGCGGTTGAGAAGAGTGTCGGTTGAGTTTGGTGCGTCTTGACTCGGCTCAGGGGGGAGCGGAGTGGTCTCGAGGTTCTCGGGGACCTGCCCTGACTCAGCTATCGGTGGAGTAGCCTCCACGCTAACTTCATCGCAACAGGCTCGATCGTGACGACGAGGATCTGGGGTCTGTGGGGACGCGACCTGGGCCCACAGTTGCCCACGACGACAGTCAATGAGGGGCGCTAGCCTATCTAGTAGGTCTTGGCCAATGAGGAACGGTTCTACCCCAACAGAGCAGATGTAAGTGGGGTGAGTGATGGACATGCCCTGGAAGGTGAGTTCTAACCATGCAATGGTTGTTACTGGGGCTTGATTCTGGGTGAAGCTAACCAAGTTGACGTCACAACGTTCGGTTCTGATGGGTCTACCTTGCGCGCGCCGCGCATCAGAAACCTCTGCGAAGACTTTGGAACACATCAGGGTGATTTTTGACCCGGTATCTAAGAGAGCTTGGAGGGAAACGTTGCCTTCTACCACAACTGGGGTATAGATACGCTTGGCGTTGCCTTTCCTAACCAAATCTCCAAGAAACTGCGTCAGGGGTGCATCCTGCGGGTCAGGCTTCACTAACGGAGGGGGTGGTTTCAACTCATCGCTGCCTATTGGGCAGGGGTCCTTTCCCCACCCCACGAGGTAGACACGCGGTGGTGGTGGGGATGGGTCCCGGCCTAGTCATGCTGACGGTTCGTCCCTGTCCTTGCTCGGCTTACCCTTCCTGTTCTTATTGCTCAGCAGTTGTTTAACTCGTGCTAATTCGGTCCTCAATTCTGCCATCCCAAGCGGCTCTTGGTTGGCTTGTTTAATCCGTGCTAATTCAGCCCTCAGTTCTGCCATCCCAAGCGGCTCTTGGTTGGCTTGTTTAGCGGTAGCTAGCTTAGGGCTCCGCTCCCTTCGAGAGGAGTTGCGATGGGGCCTTGACTGTCCGCTATTCTGAGATTTAGGGCCGTGACTGCCAGGTTTGCGGTTACCTTGCCCGTGGGCGTTGGAGCCCTGTTCCCCCTTGGCTCCAGCTTGTCGAACTTTCCAGTTACCTTTGGGTTGACTCGACGTCTGGTGGCCGGGGTTTGGGTTCGCCCAAGGGGGCCCGCGGTTTGGGGCTTCACCCCCTTCTAGGCCTAAGGACTGATCTTCCTGCTCATATAGGCTGAGGACTCTGGGATCGTCCTCGTGGCGGTCCGTGGGTCGGACGAACGTCTCCCACGTTAGTTGTGCGGTGCGACGCATTTCTCTCATAGTATGGGGGCGCTGGCGACACGCGAGTGTTACTTGGTTACGGATGCACGGGTGAAGGTTATGGAGGAAGAGGGACTTGAAGTTGCGATCTTCCTCTAGCCCGGGCTCGCTTCTGCCCTGAAAGTACGCTGCACGGAGCCGACGGTAGTACTCGCGAGGGTGTTCGCTTCGTTTCTGTCTGATCAGAATGGCACCCATCGTCGCAGCAGTCTCGTTCTCGTACAACGAGTATTCCTCTTTCAAGTACTTGCGTATCTTCTTGTAGTTGTCGAGGACTGACTGCGGTAAGGTCTCAACGAATGCTCGTACGCCGCTACCTAAAGTTTTCCAGACTAGTCTGGCCTTTTCATGCGACGTAGCCTCTGGCAGGTCCAGGAGGCTACGCTCGATTTCCCGGAAATAATCATTAACGCTTCGGTGTCTATGATTTTCCGGCTCAAAACGCTCTATGTCTTTTGCAAGGACGTCGATTTGGCGGATCCTAGTTTTGCGTTCTGCGACGAGGCGTTTTGATTTTGACCCGTAGGGGTCCTCGCTGTCTTCGCTATTTGAGCTGCTCTCATATCGCCTATGTCTGCGTTTCGGCTTGTAGGCGGCCTCTCCGTCAGAGGAGTCTGAGGGTACGTAGCGCGGCGTTTTCTGCGGGCTAGAGGCTGCAGCGATATTGAAGTGCGAGGGGGTGTAGTGGGGAGTAAAGTAAAAACTCCCAGCGCCACGAGGTGGCGATCGCGCGACTTTCACGCGAGTTGAGCTTGAGTGCGGTGTCTGATCTACCGTTCTAAGCTCAGGTTCTTCCTCCTCCAGAGCGGAACTCTGTTCTTGGGAGGGTTTGGCCGATCCCTCATCTGAGCGACGTGCTTGCGTCACTTCTTCTCTGAGGTATTCTATTTCGCGCTTTAGTTCATCTTGTGTGGCTCTCAGGCCCACGAGGCTACTCTCCGCGCTTTCTGCTCTCCTTTGAGCTTCGGCCAGTTGTCGTTTTAGTGTTCTTTTCTCTTGTTCGAGGGTCATACACACATGTTCCATTTCCTTATAGTAGATCATGAACAATTTGGGTAGCCCTTCTGGGAGAGTCATAGTACGCTCCTTAAGTTCCCTAACGGCTATGTGTATTTCATCAAAGCGAGCCTTTTGGTCCAGATCACAGAAGTAATTTCTCCTATCCTTCAGGACTTGGCCTAAATCACCTACAACGTCGAAGAGAGAGAGGAGGGGCCCTTCTGACTCCCTTGATGGGGAACGCGACATTTTGTTCGAAATGTATTAATTAACTTAAAGGAAATTAATACTAGGGGTTGATTAGGTTAGAATTTAATTCAATCCAAGTTGCTAAATAATTGATGTGGTTTCTTAGCTACTTTGTTTTCACTAATGTTTCACTTGTATTAATTAGCTCAATTAATAATTAGTTAACAATAATGATTATTATTATTAATAATATTAATTAAGTACTTGGATTAGATATTACTCTAATGTACTAATCAATTAAACCAGTTTATCAGCTAACTGTGGTTGGCAGCTGAATTTCAGTTCTGTGATTAACACACTGTTAATGATTCACCATTAAAGTCATCTGTGTTATACCTTGGCAGTTGATTTTGGGTATACAGCAGTTTACAAGTTATTGTTGAGAAATTCACAAGGTCATTAAACTAGGCCTCACACGGGGCACCACTTTAATGTAGGTTGAATTGGGATTAATTAAATTATAAATTATGTGATAATTGATAATTAAATTAATCAATTTATAAATAAAGATCAGTCTCATAAAATCTTAAATTATTAATCTTAATACTCACCGTGAATGGTTACACTCAAGATTAATGGTAGCTCTGTATTAGATGGGAAACCCAGTTGTATACAAAAGCTAAATTCTGAAGGAAAAAGGAGTTCTAAATAGTTGACCTTGTGAATAAACAACAGGAACAAGTAAAATGCAATTCAATTTTATTAGCTTTTATTTGTCTACTACTCACTAATAATAATAAACTCAAAATACATTCAATGTCAGCAAAGGTAATAACAAGACAAAACAATGGAACAATTACACCTGGACTATAAATTTGAGGGAAAGAGAGAGAGAAAGAGATAGAAGGAAAAAGAAAAGAATCCCTTGTGTGTGCGTGTGTGAGGCTAGGGCAAGCCGATGCGTGTGTGTGTGTGTGTGACCTAGCTTGTCGTTAGCTAAAACAAAGGAATGTTAGCTAAATAGAACAAAGGATTAGCTCTGTGGCTAATGTGTGCTTTGTGTAGGTATCTGTGGGCAGATGCTAATGACTAGCCACTCTGGCAATGCTTAAACAAAATGGCGGTCAGTGCCTAGGTGTCGTATCACAGGTAACTCAATGAGGAAGGTATCAAAATGGCGTCGGAAAAATGGCGCCTGCAGGCCTAGTCGAGAACACAAGCCTACCAGCTAGCGTATCACCCTGAGGTAGCTAGCAATAAGTTGCTAAGGAGAATCTGACCACGCTACAGCTGGATCCAAACACTGCACTTAACAACAATTTCCAACAGACTATCTAGGCAAAGAACTCAACGCGAGAGAGAGAGAGAGAGAGAGAGAGAGAGAGAGAAAGAGTGTGAGAGAGTGTGTATATGTGTTGGATGGAGAGAACTAGGCCTTGTAGCGGTCTAGCCTCGGAGCTTAAAATAACAAACTTGTCGCTGCGCTGCTAATCAGATAGGGAAGCTAGCAATGGAGTTAAGGAAAGATATCATGCAAGATACCCTGTCTAACAAGTTCAAAGAAAAAAAACAGAACCAAAACAAACAATAAAAACAAACAAACAAACAATAAAAACAAACAAACACCTTCCGTGTCTGAGCGGGTATGCTAAATAGCTCAAAGCTTAAACATGACCCTAACAACCATCTGAATAAGCTACAAATTAAAAATTTGCCCAAGTGCCTACTCAATGCGATGGAAGTTCTTTCTCCGATGTCCGCGCTGAGGGTCGCAGTCCGAGGAGAGGAGGTTAGCGGCGCGTTGCGTCCAACCGCGGCTAACGAAGCAGGGAGATGAAGGCCTAGCTGGCCCACGGTGCTTCAGGAGAAACCTCCGGTGATGCGTCGACGAGAAAAAGGCTGAGAGGAGCGAAGCTGTCCGCAAATGCCTCTTAGCGTGGAAAACTACTTAACTGTAGTTAAACTTTGCAAAGGTTTAGAATCGAAACCACTATATCGCTGAAACTTAGCGGGTCGTTCAAAAGTTCGGCCGAAACTAATTTGAACAGGCTGTTCTCAGACAATAGCGGTTAGTCTCAACACTGTAGGCGAGCGTGCCTACAGTCCGTCCGACCACTCCAGTAGTCAGAACATGAGAGAGCGAATCGAGGCGCTCTCGATACAGTTAAAGCAGTTCCACTTCACGTCACATCCGGGTGGAGCGCGCAAGGAAATTGTGGGATCGTTATAGGGGGCGCTGGCGAGTTACCAACATAATGGTTTTTTTCAAGTTGTGTTTTACCAACGAACAAGGAGTCAACAGTTCCCCCTGTAGCTTCTCTGCTTTTGTGTTGAGTCCAGATGGTTGAAGCATGCACATGGTTGTGGCTGGACATATGCCTCTGTAGCCCCTTGTCTCGATCAAGTGCTGCTTTCCAGTTGTGAAAACCAGTTAAGGTAAAAACAACATCCCTCTCATTAACAGTGCTGCCATATTTCCGACAGGGGAAGGAGAGGAGAAAGGAGAGGTGAGATGAGAGGGAAGGAGAGGAGAGTATAGGAGCGAGGAGAGGAAAGGAGAGGAGAGGGGAGAGGAGAGGAGAGGAGAGGGAAGGAGAGGAGAGAGGAGAGGAGAGGGAAGGAGAGGAGAGGAGAGGAGAGGAGAGAGGAGAGGAAAGGAGAGGAGAGGTGAGAAGAGAGGGAAGGAGAGGAGAGGAGAGAGAGGAGAGGAAAGGAGAGGAGAGGTGAGAGGAGAGGGAAGGAGAGGAGAGGTGAGAGGGGAGGGAAGGAGAGAGGAGAGGAAAGGAGAGGAGAGAGGAGAGGAGAGGGAAGGAGAGGAGAGAGGAGAGGTGAGAGGAGAGGAGATGGAAGGAGAGGAGAGAGAAGAGGTGAGGAGAGGAGAGGTGAAGAGAGGAGAGAGGAGAGGAGAGGAGAGAGGAGAGGGAAGGAGAGGAGAGAGGAGAGGTGAGAGGAGATGGAAGGAGAGGAGAGAGAAGAGGCGAGGAGAGGAGAGGTGAAGAGAGGAGAGAGGAGAGTAGAGGAGAGAGGAGAGGGAAGGAGAGGAGAGAGAAGAGGCGAGGAGAGGAGAGAGGAGAGTAGAGGAGAGAGGAGATGGAAGGAGAGGAGAGAGAAGAGGTGAGGAGAGGAGAGGAAAGGAGAGGAGAGGTGAGAGGAGAGGAGATGGAAGGAGAGGAGAGAGAAGAGGTGAGGAGAGGAGAGGAAAGGAGAGGAGAGGTGAGAGGGAAGGAGAGGAGAAAGAAGAGGTGAGGAGAGGAGAGGAGAGAGGAGAGCAGGGCTTTACATTAGCACCCGCCCACCCGCCAAATGTGGGTAAAATTGGGCTTTGGCGGGTAATGACTTTAGTCCCACTTTGGCGGGTAATGACTTTAGTCTCACTAGCCACTTTGGCGGGTGGTTTATTCTGTGGTATGACAATATATTTTAATTGTAGTTTTCTCTGAAGGCATCTGATATAATAAACGCATTGCAGTGTAATATTACGCGCCTACAACTCCCATGAGCCCCTGCATAAACATTCTGACATGTTAGAATTGTTTAGAACATTCGTTAATGGCTCAGATAAAATCAGTGATACGGTAACCTGCGGTTAATGAATGAAGCGACAAAGATACTGACGACTGACAAGCGCACTATGTGGTGGCACATAGCTGGAGTTTCAAACCCTGCTGCTCAGGGAAAAAGGGGCAGAGATGATCAGGGCCGGAGCAGCATTTTAAAATCACCGAGGTCCGTGATGCGCAAAGCTCGCGCCCAAACATTTCCGCCATATTTAAATGAGAGGGTGAATTACACATCACACAAGAGATCTCGTCTCGTCTCGTCTTCTTCCGCTTTATCCAGGACCGGGTCGCGGAGGCAGCAGTCTAAGCATGGAAGCCCAAACTTCCCTTTCCCCAGACACCTCGGCCAGCTCCTCAGGAAGAACACCAAGGCGTTCCCAGGCCAGCTGAGAGACATAGTCCCTCCAGCGTGTCCTGGGTCTTCCCCGGGGCCTCCTCCTGGGGGGACATGCCTGGAACACCTCCCCAGGGAGGCATCCAGGAGGCATCCGAAAAAGATGCCCGAGCCACCTCAGCTGATTCCTCTCGATGTGGAGGAGCAGCGGCTCTACTCCGAGCTCCTCCCGAGTGACTGTGCTTCTCACCCTATCTCTAAGGGATCGCCCAGCCACCCTGCGAAGGAAACTCATTTCGGCCACTTGTATCCGTGATCTTGTTCTTTCAGTCATTAGCCAAAGCTCATGACCATAGGTGAGAGTCGGAACGTAGATCGACCAGTAAATTGAGAGCTTCGCCTTTTGGCTCAGCTCCTTCTTCACCACGACGGACCGGTAAAGCGACCGCATCACTGCGGAGGCTGCACCGATCCGCCTGTCGATCTCATGCTCCATCCTTCCCTCACTCGTGAACAAGATCCTGAGATAATTAAACTCTTCCACTTGAGGCAGGACTTCTCCACCAACCTGGAGAGGGCAAGCCACCCTTTTCCGGTCGAGAACCATGGCCTCGGACTTGGAGGTGCTGATTCTCATCCCAGCTGCTTCAAACTCGACTGCAAACCTCCCCAGTGCATGCTGAAGGTCCTGGTTTGAAGAAGCCAAGAGGACAACATCATCCGCAAAAAGCAGAGATGAAATCCTGTGGTTCCCAAACAGGATTCCTTCCAGCCCCTGGCTGTGCCTAGAAATTCTGTCTATAAAAATTATGAACAGAACCGGTGACAAAGGGCAGCCCTGCCAGAGTCCAACATGCACTAGGAACAGGTCTGACTTACTGCCGGCAATGCGAACCAGACTTCTGCTCCGTTCGTACAGGGACCGGACAGCCCTTAGCAAAGAGCCCCGAACCCCATACTCCCGAAGCACCCCCCACAGAATACCATGGGGGACACGGTCGAATGTCTTCTCCAGATCCACAAAGCACATGTGGACTGGTTGGGCAAACTCCCATGAACCCTCGAGCACCCTATGAAGGGTATAGAGCTGGTCCAGTGTTCTGCGACCAGGACGAAAACCGCATTGTTCCTCCTGGATCCGAGGTTCGACTATTGGTTGAATTCTCCTCTCCAGTACCCTGGAGTAAACCTTCCTCGGGAGGCTGAGAAGTGTGATTCCCCTATAATTGGAGCACACTCTCCGGTCCCCTTTCTTAAAAAGAGGGACCACCACCCCAGTCTGCCACTCCAGAGGCACTGTCCCCGACCACCACGCGATGTTGCAGAGGCGTGTCAACCAAGACAGCCCCACAACATCCAGAGACTTGAGATACTCAGGGCGGATCTCATCCACCCCCGGTGCCTTGCCACTGAGGAGCTTGCAAACCACCTGTAGGTATCATGCCGCCATCTTGTGTCAGAACTACAATTCCCAGTCCACTTCCGTGTGACCTACGTCACGCGTGGGCGGGATCATCTACGTCATCATACAAGGAAACATAAAACAATGGGACAACGCTTCCATCTTTGTCTCTCACGTCTGCCTTCCGATGAATCTGGACGTATAAAGAGGCGCTCTCCACCCAAAAAGACGTCTTCTTTCTTGCAAGATCCATCACTCAGCGCGATTTTCTTTCTTACCCTTGGCAAAGGTAAACTCTAGAGTCGCGCGATCTTTAAACTCAACCTGAGTTACAACCGGTTTACTTGCATTAGAAGTGACGTCACGACTGCAGCCCAGGCAGTTAAAAGTTAAGAAGCAATTGAATCCTTTTTAACTCAAAAGCGCTGTGCATCTTATTCTGATCAGAGACTTTTCCTCACGAACGCTGAGGTTCGGACCAAGAATCCTCTGCTTTCCACGGGAACCACCCGAGTGCTCTGCTGGACCCGAAAGTTTTCTCCGCCTCCATCCCGAGCAGCTCACGTGCTCCCACGGCGAGGCCCGAAACTACACCGGCGAATAGTTCTTCATATCTTGCTAAATGCAGGATTAAGTAAGATTTTGGCATTTGGGCATAATTAGGATAGTCTTAGGAATTTGCTTTTTGTTTGAAATAGTGTGAATTTAAACCCAGGTTTATCTGTTACACTGTCAGACACGCAGCGTGTTGATTTATTTTGGTTCTATGTTCTCTCAATTGTTTTAATAAGTTGCGCATGCTCTCTCTCTCTCTCTCTCTCTCTCTCTCTCTCTCTCATTCTGACTAACACCTTCATTTCCTTATCATACATTTTGACCTTATCAAGGCTTCAGTGAGTTTGGTAATGTTATGAGTGTGGAGTCTTTTTGTTACTGAGAACATGTGCTCAACAGGCCTGACCAGGCCTGATACACTTTAGATAGCTTCCCTTTGTCTTTAGCAACACGTGCTCAGTAGGCCTCACCAGGCCTAACAACCACACTTTAGCTAGGCCATAGGGCCTTTCACAAACACACTTTAGCTAGGCCATAGGGCCCTTTAGCAAACACACACTAGCAACACAAGGCTAATCTAGGCCTCCACCACGTGTAGTTAGCTACACGAGGCTAAACACATGGTCAAGTCCTACACACACACACACACACACACACACACTGTTTTAGCTAGCCACAAGCTAGGCCATACACACACACCACACATGTATATACACCTCACTGCTTGTATATATTGATTATCCATAATTTTTTTTTATCTTTGTATAATAAATTCATTTATTATCAAAGCTGTGTGTATTCATCTTGTTGGTGAACAATATGTGAAGTCCCCAATCTTCTCAAAGAATTCAGAAAGGGTGCATATGTTATGTAATATGGTAAGTGATCGTAATAATTTGGAAATATACCATAATCTAGCTGTCTGGTAATTTATCCAGGATTAATGGTATGATTCACTAAATGATTCATTGAACGATTCACTAAATGATTCATTGAATGATTCACTAAACGATTCATTGAATGATTCACTGAATGAGACTGATTCTATGGTATGATTCAATTCAAACGAGTCAAATTAAACGATTCAATGGGATTGATTCATTTTAATTATTGACCTTCAAAATTTAATGAGACTGATTTAACGAGATTGATCACTTAATTTCAATAATTAACTGATTGCACCCACACACCTCAGTGACTTCGGCTTGGGTAATGGATGAGTCCACCTCTGAGTCATCAGCCTCAGTCTCCTCAATGGAAGACATGACAGTGGGATTGAGGAGATCCTCAAAGTATTCCTTCCACCGCCCGACAATGTCCCCAGTCGAGGTCAACAGCTCCCCACCCGCCCTGTAAACAATGTTGGCAGAGTACTGCTTCCCCCTCCTGAGGCGCTGGATGGTTTGCCAGAATTTCTTCGAGGCCAACCGATAGTCCTTCTCCATGGCCTCCCCCAACTCCTCCCAGTTCCGAGTTTTTGCCTCTGCAACTGCCTGAGCTGCAGCACGCCTGGCCTGCCGATACCCGTCAGCTGCCTCAGGAGTCCCGGAGGTCAACATGGCCCGATAGGACTCCTTCTTCAGCTTGACGGCATCCCTTACTTCTGGTGTCCACCATTGGGTTCGGGGATTGCCACCACGACAGGCACCAGAGACCTTGCAGCCACAGCTCCAAACAGCTGTGTCCACAATGGAGGTAGAGAACATGGTCCACTCAGACTCAATGTCCCCTGCCTCCCTCGGAAGCTGGGAAAAGCTCTCCCGGAGGTGGGAGTTAAAGACCTCCCCAACAGAGTGCTCGGCCAGACGTTCCCAGCAGACCCTCACCATACATTTGGGCCTGCCAGGTCTGTCCAGCTTCCTCCTCCGCCAGCAGATCCAACTCACCACCAGGTGGCGATCAGTTGACAGCTCAGCCCCTCTCTTCACCCGAGTGTCCAAGACATAGGGCCGGAGATCAGATGAAACGACAACAAAGTCTATCATCAACCTCCGACCTAAGGTGTCCTGGTGCCACGTGCACTTATGGACACCCCTATGCTCGAACATGGTGTTCATTATGGACAAACCGTGACTAGCGCAGAAGTCCAATAACAAAACACCACTCGGGTTCAGATCGGGGAGGCCGTTCCTCCCAACCACGCCCCTCCAGGTGTCACTGTCGTCGCCCATGTGAGCATTGAAATCCCCCAGTAGCACAGTGGAGTCCCTAGTCTGAGCACCCCTCAGTACCTCTCTCAGGGACTCCAAGAAGGCCGGATACTCTATACTGCTATTCGGCCCGTAGGCACAAACAACAGCAAGAGCCATCTCCCCAATCCGAAGGCGCAGAGAGGCGACCCTCTCGTTCACTGGGGTAAACTCCAACACATGGTGGCTGAGCTGGGGAGCTATAAGGAAGCCCACACCAGCCCGCCGCCACTCACCATGGGTGACTCCAGAGAAGTGGAGTGTCCAGCCCCTCTCAAGGAGCTGGGTTCCAGAGCCCAAGCTGTGTGTGGAGGTGAGCCCGACTATCTCTAGCCGGTACCTCTCAACCTCCCGCACAAGCTCAGGCTCTTTCCCCCCCAGCGAAGTGACATTCCATGTCCCAACAGCCAGCCGCTGTGTCCGGGGATCAGGTTGTCGAGGCCCCTGCCTTTGACTACCACCCAATCCACACTGCACCAGTCCCCTACTGCTACCTCTGTGGGTGGTGAACCCACAGGAGGTCGGGCCCACGTCACCTCTTTGGGCTAAGCCCGGCCGGGCCCCATGGGCAAAGGCCTGGCCACCAAGCACTCACATACGAGCCCCAACCCCAGGCCTGGTTCTAGGGTGGGGCCCCGGCTGCACCATACCGGGCGACGTCACAGTCCTCGATGGTTTCTCCATAAGGGTTTTGGTGAACTGCTCTTGGTCTGGCCTGTCACCTAGGACCTGTCTGCCTTGGGAAACCCTGACAGGGGCATAATGCCCCCGACAACATAGCTCCTAGGATCATTCAAGCACACAAACCCCTCCACCACAATAAGGTGGCAGTTCTAGGAGGGGTCAAGAGATCTATTCCTGAAATTACTTTTAATGGTGTTTGAACTGAATATATCATCTGTTTTGAAAAAAAAATCATGTATGTGGCAAGAGTAAGAATAGTTTAATCTTGTTTAATGGTTTGATCTGGCCCAAGCAATGAGGACAAAAGATCCCCTAACCATGTAGCCTATGGAACTGAGATACATTAACAATCTGGCATCCGTTACACTTACACACAAAAACATTCTGGGAAAAAAAATCAGTATACACCACCATGTTTTAGGCAAAGTTATCCAAGGCAAACATAAGTTGAAACTTTCTACTCTATTGCTTTGGCTTATCGAATGATTATTTTTAAAATCACAAACAAGGCAGGCTACAACTGCACTGCTGCACATGTAGTCCGGAGTAAACCTGAAAAGTAAACCCGATCTGCTCAGAGAGTCATATGAGCTCCTCTTGAGCTCCTCTTTGGCCTCTTTCAAGATATTGAATATAGGGTTTTGATGGCGCATCCTATATGGAAAGCCACTAGAGGCAAAACATGGCCACGTTCACATTACACCACAGGTTCCTGAATGTGGCCCTGGAATGCACCATTTTCCCCTGGTTCAGCTATAATCAGCTGATTACCTAATTATACAACAGTTCAGTAATATACAGACTCACTAATTTGATTGGCTGAGCAGCGTTCCGTTAGTGCCTATGTTTAGTATAACCGAACTGGGACGTTATCCCTTTTCGACCAAGAGAGAATGGATTCTGTTCTTGTTCAAAGAATCCTGAATGGAATTGGCTCAAGAACCTGTTCCCTGTTGGTTGAAAAGGCGTACCTACTCATTCGTAAGGGTTTTTTTTTTGTAGGCTGTAGCCACAATGTCATCATGTTGTCAGAATCATTGTAACGCATCTCTCATAACCTGAGATGGAACAACACCGTCATGTGTGTGTGTATTATTTACCAGCTGGGGGGGTCCGTATCGTGAAATACCGTGATCGAGGTCTTGAAAATACTGACCGAGGCCTCTGGGCCGAGGTCATGGTATTTCACGATACGGACCGACCTTAAGCTGGGAAATAATGTATATAATTTTTTTTTATCTCATCTCATTATCTCTAGCCACTTTATCCTGTTCTACAGGGTCGCAGGCAAGCTGGAGCCTATCCCAGCTGACTACGAAGTTCGAAAATATAAATTTTAATGTAAATGAATGTGCATGTGCGATGGAGGAGGGTAGGAGGGGGGGATTTGGAGGGGTTTTGGGCCTTGAGTTATGAAAATGTAAATTTAACAGCTTCATGAAAGTGCACTGATGGTTACCATCTGGGTGCGATTTGCTGGGGGGGATGGTGGGGATCATCCCCCCCTCTGGTTTTTATCTCTGCTGAAAAAAAATCCTCAGGGACAACCCCGTCAATAAAACAAACAAACCAAAAAAAAAAAGTTGACATGACAGGCATGTTGTGACACAGTTTTCTATGGTCTACATTGCACTCACTTTCAAAATGACCCGAAGTGGCAGCTTTGATGTTCACAAACGTCCCCAGCAAATAGATACATTGTAGATAATAACAATATCTTTGCATTCTATGCAGGGATGCAAACAGCGCGCCTTTTGGCGGATGCCGCCTTTTTCACTGCTGATTTTTTTTTTTTTTAGGGGGGACGTTGGAGTGTCTGATTATAATTTCAAAGTAAATTCTGTATTAAAATTACTAAATAAACAAATCCATTACAGTCCATGAAACAGGAAGTATAAGGATGAGAAAAAAACAGTTTAAATCGGAAAGCTGGGCACAATCTGAACTGCGCCATCAGAGCAAACTGTTCATTTAGTATTCATGTATTTCAGTGATTTTTGAGTCACTGTCCATTTAATCCGGCGGGAGAGAAACATCACAGCAACGTGACAAGCAATGCGAACTTTGTTGTGTTAGTGTTCGTGTATTTAGTCAGAGAGATAGGAAGATGAATTTACTATCTCTGGTTTAGTGTTCGTTTTCATTTAGTGTTATTCATTTGATATCATCGGATGTTATTGAGCTGTTAGCCTATTGTTGCCTTAATTTTGTGGCGTTTCATGATTAAAAAAAAACATCCCCCCTTCTGTTTTTTTGACAAATCGCACCCTGGTTACCATGGAAACTCTGTGTCTCCTGCACTGCGTTCCTCCCCTGAGTCGCACGTGCACTCATTCGCTTTTGTGTTCTTGGTCTCAGAGCCGCACGCACCAAACAGAGACAGAATCAACATTTAACATCATTAACAATGCACTTTTTACAGAGACTTTTTAATGTTATTCTTTATTTTTTTATCCAGTTGAATATTTAGCGTACAAATATATTTTTAGCTCTTAAAAATGACCGAGGTCCGGACCGCGGGGGCCTCAGAGCTGGCTGCAGCCATGGAGATGAACAAGACACTAAGAGGAAGATAAGACAGTTCAATGGCAAATGGAAGTTCAGGTGAGATTGGCTAGTTCATAGCAAAACCAAAAATACTCTGTACTGCGAAGACTGTAGAAAGTCTGGCAAAGACAGGCACCAGTAATTTTAAACTCGAAACTATAAAGGACCACGAAAAGTCAAATGCACACATCGGTACTATAACATCAAAACAGGCGAAGACGGCTGGTTCACTACAGGACAGCATTGCTTTCAAGTTCCTGGCTGTCATGAAGTTGGCTGAGCTGGAGAGGATGGAGCTGCTGTTTAGAAATGTTCACGCGATTGGAAAGAAGTTGATCCACCCCAGCTATCAACTTATGACCTGCTGGAAGCCTCAGGTCACAAAGACCATTTTTCATGGACCATTCAGACTCAACTGATGATGAATGTAATGAGGACATTTAATGTCTCCCTCTACACATGTTCACACACACACACACACACACACACACACACACACACACACACACACACTATTAATGGATAATACATAATACACATAATAATACTTGATAATACACATAATACTTGCGTATCAAAACATCAAATGTTTTTCAATGATAAATGTTTTGAATTGGACTTTTAATATTAGAATCAGTTCAGTTGTACTGAATGATATTTTGCATATTATACGATATTTCATATTGTAAGGGGCTTGAATTTGAGTTCACTAAACAGAATACTCTGTTTATATTTTTGTCTGAACTGGTTGCATGTTTTCATATAGGGAGTGACCTTAACAGCACTGAATACTTGAGTGCTACTGTAGAGATACATTATACGCTGCCATTCATAATTAAATCTAGATCTTACAAACTTTAACGTATCATGGTGAAGAAAAAACTGTGATTTCCTGGCAAGAAAATTGTGGCTAGTGAAAAGGCTGAATGGCTAGTGACTCAGGAAAACCACTAGCCACAGTGGCTGGTGAGCAAAAAAGTTAATGTAAAGCCCTGGAGAAGAGGTGAGGAGAGGAGCGAGGAGAGATGAGGAGAGGAGAGGAGAGGTGAGGAGAGGAGAGGTGAGAAAAGGAGAGGAGTGGAGAGAGGAGAGGTGATAGGTTATGAGATGAGAGGTGAGAGGAGAGAAGAGGTGAGGAGAGGAGAGGTGAGGAGAGGAGAGATGAGGAGAGGAGAAGAGAGAGAAGGAGAGGAGAGAGGAGAGCTGAGGAGAGGAGAGAGGAGAGGTGAGGAAAGGTGAAGCGAGGAGAGGTGAGGAGAGGTGAGAGGAGGAGAGGAGAGGTGAGGAGAGGAGAGAGGAGAGGTGAGGAGAGGTGAAGAGAGGAGAGATGCGAGGAGAGGTGAGGAGAGGAGAGGTGAGGAGAGGAGAGAGCAGAGGAGAGGTGAGGAGAGGAGAGAACAGGTGAGAGGAGAAGTGAGGAGAGGAGGAGAGGAGAGAACAGGTGAGAGGAGAGAAGAGGAGAGGAGAGGAGAGCGGAGATGAGGAGAGGTAAGGAGAGGAGATGTGAGGAGAGGAGAGAGGGGAGGAGAGGACTGAGGAGAGGTGAGGAGAAGAGAGAGGAGAGGAGAGGTGAGGAGAGAGCAGAGGTGAGGAGAGGGGAGATGAGGAGAGGTGATGAGAGAGGAGAGGAGATGTGAGGAGAGGAGAGAGGGGAGAAGAAGAGAGAGGAGAGGTGAGGAGAAGAGAGAGGAGAGGTGAGGAGAGAGGTGAGGAGAGGAGAGATTTGAGGAGAGGAGAGGTGAGAGGTGAGGAGAGGAGAGACTTGAAGAGAGGAGAGGTGAGAGGAGACGTGAGGAGAGGAGAGGTGAAGAGGGGAGAGAGGAGAGGTGAGGAGAGGAGAGGGAAGGACAGGAGAGAAGAGAGGAGAGGAGAGGAGAGGAGAGGAGAGAGGAGAGGTTAGGAGAGGAGTGGAGAGGTGAGAGGAGAGGTGAGGAGAGGGGAGAGGAGAGAGGAGAGGTTAGGAGAGGAGTGGAGAGAGGAGAGGAGAGGGGAGATGAGGAGAAGTGAGGAGAGAGGAGAGGAGATGTGAGGAGAGGAGAGAGGGGAGGAGAGGAGAGAGGAGAGGTGAGGAGAAGAGAGAGGAGAGGAGAGGAGAGGAGAGGAGAGGAGAGGAGAGATTTGAGGAGAGGTGAGAGGAGAGGAGAGAGGAGAGGTTAGGAGAGGAGTGGAGAGGTGAGAGGAGAGGTGAGGAGAGGAGAGAGGAGAGGAGAGGAGAGGAGAGAGGTGAGGAGAAGAGAGAGGAGAGGAGAGGAGAGGAGAGATTTGAGGAGAGGTGAGAGGAGAGGAGAGAGGAGAGGTTAGGAGAGGAGTGGAGAGGTGAGAGGAGAGGTGAAGAGAGGAGAGAGCAGAGGAGAGGTCAGGAGAGGAGAGAACAGGTGAGAGGGGGAGTTAGGAGAGGAGAGAGGAGAGGAGAGGAGAGAGGAGAGGTGAGGAGAAGAGAGAGGAGAGGAGAGGAGAGGAGAGGAGAGATTTGAGGAGAGGTGAGAGGAGAGGAGAGAGGAGAGGTTAGGAGAGGAGTGGAGAGGTGAGAGGAGAGGTGAAGAGAGGAGAGAGCAGAGGAGAGGTCAGGAGAGGAGAGAACAGGTGAGAGGGGGAGTTAGGAGAGGAGAGAGGAGAGGTTAGGAGAGGAGTGGAGAGGCGAGAGGAGAGGTGAGGAGAGGGGAGAGGAGAGAGGAGAGGAGAGAGGTGAGGAGAGGAGAGAGGGGAGGAGAGGAGAGGAGAGAGGTGAGGAGAGGAGAGAGGTGAGGAGAGGAGAGGTGAGGAGAGGAGAGAAGAGAGGAGAGGAGAGAGGAGAGGTGAAGAGAGGAGAGAGGAGAGGTGAGGAGAGGAGAGGGAAGGAGAGGAGAGAGGAGAGGAGAGGTGAGGAGAGGACAGGAGAGGAGAGACGAGATTTGAGGAGAGGAGAGGTGAGAGGAGAGGTGAGGAGAGGAGAGATTTGAGGATAGGAGAGGTGAGAGGAGAGGAGAGGTGAGGAGAGGAGAGGATAGATGAGGAGAGGAGAGAGGAGAGGTAAGCAGAGGAGTGAGGAGTGGAGAGTAGAGGAGAGGTGAGGAGAGGAGAGGTGAGAGGAGAGGAGACGAGAGAGGTGAGGTGAGTAGAGGAGAGGAGATGTGAGATGAGAAGTGAAGAGAGGTGAGGATAGGAGAGGGGAGGTGAGGAGAGGTGAGGAGAGGTGAAGAGAGGAGTGGAGAGGCAAGAGGAGAGGAGAGCAGAGGTGAGAGGAGAGGAGAGGTGAGGAGAGAGGAGAGAGGTGAGGAGAGGAGAGAAGAGAGGTGAGGAGAGGAGAGGTGAGGAGAGGAGAGGAGAGGAGAGGGGAGATGAGGAGAGGTAAGGAGAGAGGAGAGGAGACGTGAGGAGAGGAGAGAGGGGAGGAGAAGAGAGAGGAGAGGTGAGGAAAATAGAGAGGAGAGGTGAGGAGAGGAGAGATTTGAGGAGAGGAGAGGTGAGAGGAGAGGAGAGGAGATGAGAGGAGAGATTTGAAGAGAGGAGAGGTGAGAGGAGAGGAGAGGAGAGGAGAGATTTGAAGAGAGGAGAGGTGAGAGGAGACGTGAGGAGAGGTGAGGAGAGGAGAGATTTGAGGGGAGGAGAGGTGAGAGGAGAGGTGAGGAGAGGATAGGTGAGGAGAGGAGAGGAGAGGAGAGGAGAGGAGAGGAGAGGAAAGGTGAGAGGAGATGAGAGAGGAGAGGTTAGGAGAGGAGTGGAGAGGCGAGAGGAGAGGAGAGCAGATGTGAGAGGAGAGGTGAGGAGAGGGGAGAGGAGAGAGGAGAGGTTAGGAGAGGAGTGGAGAGGTGAGAGGAGAGGAGAGGAGAGGAGAGGAGAGGAGAGGAGAAGGGAGAGGAGAGGTGAGGAGAGGAGAGGTGAAAGGAGAGGAGAGGTGAAGAGAGGAGAGGTGAGGTGAGGAGAGGTGAGGAGAGGGGAGAGGAGAGAGGAGAGGTTAGGAGAGGAGTGGAGAGGTGAGAGGAGAGGAGAGCAGAGGTGAGAGGAGAGGTGAGGAGAAGGGAGAGGAGAGGTGAGGAGAGGAGAGGTGAAAGGAGAGGAGAGGTGAAGAGAGGAGAGAGGAGAGGTGAGGTGAGGAGAGGAGAGAGGAGAGACGTGAGGAGAAGTGAGGAGAGGAGAGGTGAGGATAGGAGTGGTGAGGAAAGGAGAGGTGAGAGGAGATGAGAGAGGTGAGGAGAGGTGAGTAGAGGAGAGATGTGAGAGGAAAAGTGAAGAGAGGTGAGGATAGGAGAGGGGACGTGAGGAGAGGAGCGAAGAGAGGAGAGGTGAAGAGAGGAGAGAGGAGAGGTGAGGAGAGGAGTGGAGAGGAGAGAGTAGAGCAGAGGTGCGAGGAGAGGTGAGGAGAGGGGAGAGGAGAGCTGAGTAGAGGAGAGGTGAGAGGAGAGGAGAGGAGAGGAGAGGAGAGAGGAGAGGTGAGGAGAGCAGAGGTGACAGGAGAGGTGAGAGGAGAGGAGAGAGGTGAGGTGAGAGGAGAGAGGAGAGGTGAGGAGAGAGGTGAGGAGAGGAGCACAGAGGTGAGAGGAGAGGTGAAGAGAGGGGAGAATAGAGGATAGGTGAGGAGAGGAGGGAGGAGAAGTGAGGAGAGGAGCGGAGAGGTGAAGAGAGGTGAGGAGATGTGAGAGGAGAAGCAAAGAAAGGGTAGGATAGAGGAGAGAGGAGAGGTGAAGAGAGGAGAGGTGAGGAGAGGAGAGGAGAGGAGAGGGAAGGTGAGAGGAGATGAGAGGAGAGGTGAGGAGAGATTTGAAGAGAGGAGAGGTGAGAGGAGAGGAGAGGAGAGGAGAGGGAAGGTGAGAGGAGAGGAGAGGAGAGGAGAGGAGAGGAGACGAGAGGAGAGGAGAGGAGAGATTTGAAGAGAGGAGAGGTGAGAGGAGAGGAGAGGAGAGGAGAGGAGAGGAGAGGAGAGATTTGAAGAGAGGAGAGGTGAGAGGAGACGTGAGGAGAGGTGAGGAGAGGAGAGATTTGAGGGGAGGAGAGGTGAGAGGAGAGGTGAGGAGAGGAGCGGAGAGGTGAAGAGAGGTGAGGAGATGTGAGAGGAGAAGCGAAGAAAGGTTAGGATAGAGGAGAGAGGAGAGGTGAAGAGAGGAGAGGTGAGGAGAGGAGAGGAGAGGAGAGGGAAGGTGAGAGGAGAGGAGAGGAGAGGAGAGGAGAGGAGAGGAGAGGAGAGATTTGAAGAGAGGAGAGGTGAGAGGAGAGGAGAGGAGAGGAGAGATTTGAAGAGAGGAGAGGTGAGAGGAGACGTGAGGAGAGGTGAGGAGAGGAGAGATTTGAGGGGAGGAGAGGTGAGAGGAGAGGTGAGGAGAGGATAGGTGAGGAGAGGAGAGGAGATGAGAGGAGAGGTGAGGAGAGGAAAGGTGAGAGGAGATGAGAGAGGAGAGGTTAGGAGAGGAGTGGAGAGGCGAGAGGAGAGGAGAGCAGAGGTGAGAGGAGAGGTGAGGAGAGGAGCGGAGAGGTGAAGAGAGGTGAAGAGAGGTGAGGAGATGTGAGAGGAGAAGCGAAGAAAGGTTAGGATAGAGGAGAGAGGAGAGGTGAAGAGAGGAGAGGTGAGGAGAGGAGAGGAGAGGAGAGGAGAGGAGAGGAGAGGAGAGGGAAGGTGAGAGGAGAGGAGAGGAGAGGAGAGATTTGAAGAGAGGAGAGGTGAGAGGAGAGGAGAGGAGAGGAGAGGAGAGGAGAGGAGAGATTTGAAGAGAGGAGAGGTGAGAGGAGACGTGAGGAGAGGTGAGGAGAGGAGAGATTTGAGGGGAGGAGAGGTGAGAGGAGAGGTGAGGAGAGGATAGGTGAGGAGAGGAGAGGAGAGGAGAGGAAAGGTGAGAGGAGATGAGAGAGGAGAGGTTAGGAGAGGAGTGGAGAGGCGAGAGGAGAGGAGAGCAGAGGTGAGAGGAGAGGTGAGGAGAGGGGAGAGGAGAGAGGAGAGGTTAGGAGTGGAGTGGAGAGGTGAGAGGAGAGGAGAGGAGAGGAGAGGAGAAGGGAGAGGAGAGGTGAGGAGAGGAGAGGTGAAAGGAGAGGAGAGAGGAGAGACGTGAGGAGAAGTGAGGAGAGGAGAGGTGAGGATAGGAGTGGTGAGGAAAGGAGAGGTGAGAGGAGATGAGAGAGGTGAGGAGAGGTGAGTAGAGGAGAGATGTGAGAGGAAAAGTGAAGAGAGGTGAGGATAGGAGAGGGGACGTGAGGAGAGGAGCAAAGAGAGGAGAGGTGAAGAGAGGAGAGAGGAGAGGTGAGGAGAGGAGTGGAGAGGAGAGAGTAGAGCAGAGGTGCGAGGAGAGGTGAGGAGAGGGGAGAGGAGAGCTGAGTAGAGGAGAGGTGAGAGGAGAGGAGAGGAGAGGAGAGGAGAGAGGAGAGGTGAGGAGAGCAGAGGTGACAGGAGAGGTGAGAGGTGAGGAGAGGAGAGGTGAAAGGAGAGGAGAGGTGAAGAGAGGAGAGGTGAGGTGAGGAGAGGAGAGAGGAGAGACGTGAGGAGAAGTGAGGAGAGGAGAGGTGAGGATAGGAGTGGTGAGGAAAGGAGAGGTGAGAGGAGATGAGAGAGGTGAGGAGAGGTGAGTAGAGGAGAGATGTGAGAGGAAAAGTGAAGAGAGGTGAGGATAGGAGAGGGGACGTGAGGAGAGGAGCGAAGAGAGGAGAGGTGAAGAGAGGAGAGAGGAGAGGTGAGGAGAGGAGTGGAGAGGAGAGAGTAGAGCAGAGGTGCGAGGAGAGGTGAGGAGAGGGGAGAGGAGAGCTGAGTAGAGGAGAGGTGAGAGGAGAGGAGAGGAGAGGAGAGGAGAGGAGAGGAGAGAGGAGAGGTGAGGAGAGCAGAGGTGACAGGAGAGGTGAGAGGAGAGGAGAGAGGTGAGGTGAGAGGAGAGAGGAGAGGTGAGGAGAGAGGTGAGGAGAGGAGCACAGAGGTGAGAGGAGAGGTGAAGAGAGGGGAGAATAGAGGATAGGTGAGGAGAGGAGGGAGGAGAAGTGAGGAGAGGAGCGGAGAGGTGAAGAGAGGTGAGGAGATGTGAGAGGAGAAGCGAAGAAAGGTTAGGATAGAGGAGAGAGGAGAGGTGAAGAGAGGAGAGGTGAGGAGAGGAGAGGAGAGGAGAGGAGAGGGAAGGTGAGAGGAGATGAGAGGAGAGGTGAGGAGAGATTTGAAGAGAGGAGAGGGAAGGTGAGAGGAGAGGAGAGGAGAGGAGAGGAGAGGAGAGATTTGAAGAGAGGAGAGGTGAGAGGAGAGGAGAGGAGAGGAGAGATTTGAAGAGAGGAGAGGTGAGAGGAGAGGTGAGGAGAGGTGAGGAGAGGAGAGATTTGAGGGGAGGAGAGGAGCGGAGAGGTGAAGAGAGGTGAGGAGATGTGAGAGGAGAAGCGAAGAAAGGTTAGGATAGAGGAGAGAGGAGAGGTGAAGAGAGGAGAGGTGAGGAGAGGAGAGGAGAGGAGAGGAGAGGGAAGGTGAGAGGAGAGGAGAGGAGAGGAGAGGAGAGATTTGAAGAGAGGAGAGGTGAGAGGAGAGGAGAGGAGAGGAGAGATTTGAAGAGAGGAGAGGTGAGAGGAGACGTGAGGAGAGGTGAGGAGAGGAGAGATTTGAGGGGAGGAGAGGTGAGAGGAGAGGTGAGGAGAGGATAGGTGAGGAGAGGAGAGGAGAGGAGAGGAGAGGAAAGGTGAGAGGAGATGAGAGAGGAGAGGTTAGGAGAGGAGTGGAGAGAGGAGAGCAGAGGTGAGAGGAGAGGTGAGGAGAGGAGCGGAGAGGTGAAGAGAGGTGAAGAGAGGTGAGGAGATGTGAGAGGAGAAGCGAAGAAAGGTTAGGATAGAGGAGAGAGGAGAGGTGAAGAGAGGAGAGGTGAGGAGAGGAGAGGAGAGGAGAGGGAAGGTGAGAGGAGAGGAGAGGAGAGGAGAGGAGAGGAGAGGAGAGATTTGAAGAGAGGAGAGGTGAGAGGAGAGGAGAGGAGAGGAGAGGAGAGATTTGAAGAGAGGAGAGGTGAGAGGAGACGTGAGGAGAGGTGAGGAGAGGAGAGATTTGAGGGGAGGAGAGGTGAGAGGAGAGGTGAGGAGAGGATAGGTGAGGAGAGGAGAGGAGAGGAGAGGAAAGGTGAGAGGAGATGAGAGAGGAGAGGTTAGGAGAGGAGTGGAGAGGCGAGAGGAGAGGAGAGCAGAGGTGAGAGGAGAGGTGAGGAGAGGGGAGAGGAGAGAGGAGAGGTTAGGAGTGGAGTGGAGAGGTGAGAGGAGAGGAGAGGAGAGGAGAAGGGAGAGGAGAGGTGAGGAGAGGAGAGGTGAAAGGAGAGGAGAGGTGAAGAGAGGAGAGGTGAGGAGAGGTGAGGAGAGGGGAGAGGAGAGAGGAGAGGTGAGAGGAGAGGAGTGGAGAGGTGAGAGGAGAGGAGAGCAGAGGTGAGAGGAGAGGTGAGGAGAAGGGAGAGGAGAGGTGAGGAGAGGAGAGGTGAAAGGAGAGGAGAGGTGAAGAGAGGAGAGAGGAGAGGTGAGGTGAGGAGAGGAGAGAGGAGAGACGTGAGGAGAAGTGAGGAGAGGAGAGGTGAGGATAGGAGTGGTGAGGAAAGGAGAGGTGAGAGGAGATGAGAGAGGTGAGGAGAGGTGAGTAGAGGAGAGATGTGAGAGGAAAAGTGAAGAGAGGTGAGGATAGGAGAGGGGACGTGAGGAGAGGAGCGAAGAGAGGAGAGAGTAGAGCAGAGGTGTGAGGAGAGGTGAGGAGAGGGGAGAGGAGAGCTGAGTAGAGGAGAGGTGAGAGGAGAGGAGAGGAGAGGAGAGGAGAGGAGAGGAGAGGTGACAGGAGAGGTGAGAGGAGAGGAGAGAGGTGAGGTGAGAGGAGAGAGGAGAGGTGAGGAGAGGAGCACAGAGGTGAGAGGAGAGGTGAAGAGAGGGGGGGAATAGAGGATAGCTGAGGAGAGGAGGGAGGAGAAGTGAGGAGAGGAGCGGAGAGGTGAAGAGAGGTGAGGAGATGTGAGAGGAGAAGCAAAGAAAGGTTAGGATAGAGGAGAGAGGAGAGGTGAAGAGAGGAGAGGTGAGGAGAGGAGAGGAGAGGAGAGGGAAGGTGAGAGGAGATGAGAGGAGAGGTGAGGAGAGGAAAGGTGAGAGGAAATGAGAGAGGAGAGGTTAGGAGAGGAGTGGAGAGGCGAGAGGAGAGGAGAGCAGAGGTGAGAGGAGAGGTGAGGAAAGGGGAGAGGAGAGAGGAGAGGTTAGGAGAGGACTGGAGAGTCGACAGGAGAGGAGAGGAGAAGGGAGAGGAGAGGTGAGGAGAGGAGAGGTGAGAGGAGAGGTGAGGTGAGGAGAGGTGAGAGGAGGAGAGGTGAGGAGAGGACAGAGGAGAGGAGAGGTGAGGAGAGGAGTGGTGAGGAGAGGAGAGGTGAGAGGAGATGAGAGAGGTGAGGAGAGGTGAGTAGAGGAGAGGAGATGTGAGATGAGAAGTGAAGAGAGGTGAACATATTAGAGGGGACGTGAGGAGAGAACAGAAGAGAGGAGAGGAGAGGTGAAGAGACGAGAGAGGAGAGGTGAGGGGAGGGAAGGAGAGGAGAGAGGAGAGGTGAGGAGAGGAGAGAGGAGAGGTTAGGAGAGGAGTGGAGAGGCGAGAGGACAGGAGAGCAGAGAGGAGAGGTGAGTAGAGGAGAGGAGATGTGAGAGGAGAAGTGAAGAGAGATGAGTATAGGAGAGGGGAGGGGAGGAGAGGAGAGAGGAGAGGTGAGGAGAGGAGAGGGAAGGAGAGAGGAGAGGAGAGGTGAGGAGAGAGGAGAGGTTAGGAGAGGAGAGAAGAGGTGAGGAGAGGAGAGGTGAGGAGAGAGGAGAGGTTAGGAGAGGAGAGAAGAGGTGAGGAGAGGAGAGGAGAGGAGAGGAGAGGAGAGGAGAGGACACGTGAGAGGAGAGGTGAGGAGAGGGGAGGAGAGGAGAGCACATGTGAGAGGAGAGGTGAGGGGAGGAGAGGAGAGGTGAGGAGAGTAAAGAGTAGAGGAGAGTAGAGGTGAGGAGAGAAGAGGAGAGGAGAGAGGAGAGGTTAGGAGAGGAGTGGAGAGGCGAGAGGAGAGGAGAGGAGAGGAGAGGATAGAGGACAGGTGAGGAGAGCAGAGGTGAGGAGAGGGGAGAGGAGAGGTGAGAGGAGAGGAGAGGAGAGGAGAGGAGAGGAGAGGAGAGAGGTGAGGTGAGAGGAGATGAGAGAGGAGAGGTGAGGAGAGGAGAGGGAAGGAGAGGAGAGAGGAGAGGTGAGGAGAGGTGAGTAGAGGTGAGGTTACGAGAGGAGTGGAGAAGTGAGAGGAGAGGTGAGGAGAGGATAGAGGAGAGGTGAGGAGAGAGGAGAGGTAAAGAGAGGAGACAGAAGGAGAGGAGCGAGGAGAGGTGATGTGAGGACAGGTGAGAAGAGGAGAGAGGAGAGGTGAAGAGAAAAGAGGAGAGAGGAGAGGAGAGAGGAGTGGAGAGTAGAGGAGAGGTGAGAGGAGATGAGAGAGGGGAGGAGAGGAGAGGAGATGTGAGAGGAGAAGTGAAGAGAGGTGAGGATAGGAGAGGGGAGGTGAGGAGAGGAGAGAAGAGAGCAGAGGAGAGGTGAAGTGAGGAGAGAGGAGAGGTGAGGAGAGTGAAGGAGAGGAGAGAGGAGAAGAGAGGTGAGGAGAGGAGAGGAGAGGAGAGGAGAGGAGAGGAGAGAGGAGAGTTGAGGAGAGAAGAGGAGAGGAGAGGAGAGGTGAGGACAGAAGAGGGGTGAGGAGAGGTGAGCAGAGGTGAGAGGAGAGGAGAGAGGAGAGGTGAGGAAAGGAGAGTAGAGAGTAGAGGAGAGTAGAGGTGAGGAGAGAAGAGGAGAGACGAGAGTTGAGGAGAGGAGAGAGGAGAGGAGAGGTGAGGAGAAGAGAGGAGGCGAGGAGAGGAGAGGTGAGGTGAGGAGAGGAGAAAGGAGAGTTGAGGAGAGAGGAGAGTTGAGGAGAGGTGAGGAGAGGAGAGGAGAGGAGAGGAGAGAGGAAAGGTGAGGAGAGGTGAGCAGAGGTGAGAGGAGAAGTGAGGAGTGGGGAGAGGAGTGGGGAGAGGAGAGGAGAGAGGAGAGGTGAGGAAAGGAGAGGAGAGAGTAGAGAAGAGTAGAGGTGAGGAGAGAAGAGGAGAGAGGAGAATCGAGGAGAGGAGAGAAGAGAGGAGAGGAGAGGAGAGGAGAGAGGAGGGGTTAGGAGAGGAGTGGAGAGGAGAGGAGAGGTGAGAGGAGAGGTGAGGAGAGGAGAGCAGAGGTGAGAGGAGAGGTGAGGAGAGGAGAAAGGAGAAGTGAGGAGAAGAGAGGAGAGGAGAGGTGAGAGGAGAGGAGAGGAGAGATTGAGCTGAGGAGAGGAGAGGAGAAAGGAGAGGTGAGGCGAGGAGAGGGGAGAGGAGAGGAGAGGAGAGGAGAGAGGAGAGGAGACAATAGATGAGGAGAGGAGAGGTGAGAGAAGAGGAGAGGAGAGGTGAGGCAAGGAGAGGAGAGAGGAGATGTGAGGAGAGGACAGGAGAGAGGAGAGGAGAGATTTGAGGAGAGGAGAAGTGAGCAGAGGTGAGAGGAGAAGTGAGGAGAGGGGAGAGGAGAGGAGAGAGGAGAGGAGAGAGGTGAGGTGAGAGGAGAGGAGAGGAGAGAAGAGAGGTGAGGAGAGGAGAGGGAAGGAGAGGAGAGAGGAGAGGTTAGGACAGGAGTTGAGAGGTGAGAGGAGAGGAGAGCAGAGGTGAGAGGAGAGGAGAGGTGAGGAGAGGAGAGTTTAGGAGAGGATTGGAGAGGTGTGAGGAGAGGTGAGAGGAGAGGTGAGGAGAGAGGAGAGGTGAGGAGAGGAGTGGAGAGGTGAGAGGAGAGGTGAGGAGAGGGGAGAGGAGAGGAGAGGAGAGGAGAGGAGAGGTGAGAGTGAGAGGTGAGGAGAGGAGAGGAGAGGAGAGGTGAGAGTGAGACGTGAGGAGAGGAGAGGTGAGGAGAGGTGAGGAGAGGAGAGGTGTGAGTGAGTGAGAGGTGAGGAGAGGAGAGGAGAGGTGAGAGTGAGAGGTGAGGAGAGGAGAGGAGAGGAGAGGAGAGAGTGAGAGGTGAGGAGAGGAGAGGAGAGGAGAGGAGAGGTGAGAGTGAGAGGTGAGGTGAGGTGAGGAGAGGAGAGGAGAGGAGAGAGTGAGACGTGAGGAGAGGAGAGGTGAGAGTGAGAGGTGAGGTGAGGAGAGGTGAGAGGTGAGGAGAGGAGAGGTGAGGAGAGGAGAGGAGAGATTGAGCTGAGGAGAGGAGAGGAGAAAGGAGAGGTGAGGTGAGGAGAGGAGAGGAGAGGGGAGAGGAGAGGAGAGATGAGGAGAGGAGAGGAGAGGAGACAATAGATGAGGAGAGGAGAGGTGAGAGAAGAGGAGAGGAGAGGAGAGGTGAGGCGAGGAGAGGTGAGGAGAGGAGAGAGGAGATGTGAGGAGAGGACAGGAGAGAGGAGAGGAGAGATTTGAGGAGAGGAGAAGTGAGCAGAGGTGAGAGGAGAAGTGAGGAGAGGGGAGAGGAGAGGAGAGAGGAGAGGAGAGAGGTGAGGTGAGAGGAGAGGAGAGAAGAGAGGTGAGGAGAGGAGAGGGAAGGAGAGGAGAGAGGAGAGGTTAGGAGAGGAGTGGAGAGGTGAGAGGAGAGGTGAGGAGAGTGGAGAGGTGAGGAGAGGAGAGGTGAGGAGAGGTGAGAGTGAGAGGTGAGGTGAGGAGAGGAGAGGAGAGGTGAGGAGAGGAGAGGAGAGGTGAGAGGAGAGGAGAGGAGAGGAGAGGAGAGGAGAGGTGAGAGTGAGAGGTGAGGAGAGGAGAGGAGAGGAGAGGTGAGGAGAGGGAGCTGATGCTGCATCTTGTCCCTTTTTTTGGCAGATTTTTCCCCTGCTGCAGTTACTTTTGTCAATTTGTAATATCTTAATTTTGTGGTTATATTAAGATGTGCTTTCTCAACTTCCCAAAATTTTGATTTGAGGGGGCACGACATTTATTTGAGGGGGCAATGCCCCTCTTGCCCCTGCGCAGAGCTGGACTCGGTCGACGTAAAGAAAGTTGGTGAATTCAAGTCCCTGGGGTCAACTGTGCAGGAAAATGGGGGCTGCGATAGTGAGGTGAAAGAGAGCGCAGGCAGGGTGGAGCAGGTGGAGAAGGATTTCGGGAGTCATTTGTGATGGGAAAGTCCCAGCAAAAGTGAAAGGTAAGATGTATAAGACAGTAGTGAGAGCAGCTGTGATGTATGGATGGAGACCGACCCTTAACGAAGAGACAGGAGGCAAAGTTGGAGGAGGCGGAGTTGAGGATGTTAAGGTCTGCGATGGGAGTGAGAAGGTTGGACAGGATAAGGAACGAGCACATCAGAGGGACAGCACATGTGGAGAGCTTGGGAATGAAGCTAAGAGAGATGAGACTGAGCATGGGCGTAGCGGACACGGAGTACGTGGGGACATGTCCCCTGCACTTCCTGTATTTGTGCCCTCTGTCCCCCGCACTTTTTACAGCCATTACAGCCACTCAGTTCATGTTTAACATGTGGAAACGCGTTTTTCCAGCCGCCTCTAAGCGCATCATGAGCAGGCGGGAGCTCAGCGGCAAACAAACCCCGCTGTGGTGATCAGAGACGCTTTAGAAAATATTGTAGGAGCATCTTTGGTGTGATTCAGATCTGGGCAGCGCTTCTGTATGTTCAGCAAACCAGCAAGAGCCTAAAGACTTTACACAGTTTTTCCAAACAAACCGTGTGAGTTGAGTAATGCTGTTGAACGGAGATAATGTTGAGCTAAAAGATGACAAAGAGATGTCAGTTTAGTGAGTTAAGCTAGCTAACTTAGAGGCGGTAGTAACTAGTTACATTTACTCCGTTACATTTACTTGAGTAACTTTTTGGATAAATTGTACTCTTAAGAGTTGCTTTGTTGCAAAATACATTTTACTTTTACTTGAGTAATATTATTCTAAAGTAACAATACTCTTACTTTGAGTAACGTTACTATTTTTGGCTACTCTAAGATTACTCACTTCTGGGTAGAAAATAAGAATATAAATGTATTTGTGTTCCTTTGACTGTTATTTTTGTAAATATTTAATTTATTTTTGTGGTAGTTAAAGTTTAAAGTACATGAGTTTGCTGATTATTATTACTGTATTCCTAATTCTATTTCAAAATGTTGCTTTCCACATGTTTTTTAATGTTTATTGCCACAATAGAAAGAGCAGGTGCGAGAGGAGACAGTGTACCAGAGGCAACAGGATGATTATGCAGGGTCACAGGTGAGAAGAGAATATAACTAGCTATGTCACTACTACTATTCTTAATTCTATTTATAAATTTTACTTCATAGATTTATAGATTTTGACTTTAGATTTTGATAATCTCATCTCATCTCATTATCTGTAGCCGCTTTATCCTGTTCTACAGGGTCGCAGGCAAGCTGGATCCTATCCCAACTGACTACGGGCGAAAGGCGGGGTTCACCCTGGACAAGTCGCCAGGTCATCACAGGGCTGACACATAGACACAGACAACCATTCACACTCACATTCACACCTACGCTCAATTTAGAGTCACCAGTTAACCTAACCTGCATGTCTTTGGACTGTGGGGGAAACCGGAGCACCCGGAGGAAACCCACGCGGACACGGGGAGAACATGCAAACTCCACACAGAAAGGCCCTCGCCAGCCACGGGGCTCGAACCCGGACCTTCTTGCTGTGAGGCGACAGCGCTAACCACTACACCACCGTGCTGCCGATTTTATAGTATATCATTTTAAAGAACTAAAGTCGGTTCCCTGGTGCTGTGCTGTTTGTGGTTATGTGGTTCTTAGCTGCTAAGGAGAGGTGCGAGAGGATGATAAATCACTCAATAGACCTCTGAACGATTTGTCCCCCTCACTTCTAAAATGATGGCTACGCCCCGAGACTGAGATGGTATGGGCAGGGGCGCCGCTAGGGGGGGAAAGTTAGGACGATTCTAAGGGCGTGGCACTGACAGGGGGGCCTGTGAGGGATATTAATATTATTTTAATAGTATTTGCCTTGTGTAAGTTTTTGAAATAAAATATTTCATTTCATCTGTTAAAATATGCAAATTATACATGGTTATGATTTTGCTATCACATTTTCTTGAATTATTTATGATATTGTCATTTCACCCCTCCAACCTTTTTACTAATGGTACAGTGTGATTGTGGGCGGGGACAATGAAATGTGTCGCTCCGTGTGTGCGCAGCGCCGCTATTAGCGCAGCTTAGAGCAGCTGGCAGTTTTTCTATGCGCGCAACAGAGGTGAACATTCTAGAAGTTGCTAAGCAGGTGTGATGAATTATGAAGTCCGGATATCACACTGTGTGTGAAAAAAAAAATCACCTTTTTTCATAGGTATCTTTATTGTATAATTAAGTCTAGGTGTTTTGCCATTGTTCATGTGTGGATTTCTTGATATTGTTGAGTATTTAACTTTAATATTTTGCACATTAGCTGTGGTCAGAGATATCATTGCTATTGTTCATGTGTGGATTTATTGATACTGTTGCTAAGTATTTAACTTGAATATTTGAACATTTGGTGTGTTTTCTAATAAACGTGTGATGCCTAAAAGAAACCAAAAACACTTAGTGGATTTCTTGCAGTGCACTAATTGTATCAAAAAACTAGTGTAGTTATTCGTCAAGGCATACATTTGATCACATACAATAAGTCAATAAATGGAGGAAACAAAGGAATACATTTTGTAATCCTGATTATTGATGATGTTTGCTGGAGGGCTCTGGAGTCTCCATAATGTGCATACAGAATGTTATAAAGCCATACTGATACAGTGATGCATGCAATTTCTCTCAACACAAACATTTGGATTGAATGAACTCCATAGGGCTACTGAGTGGCCTAATAATAGTTGCTCATAAAAGAAAAAAATATATATATATATCTTCCATATATATCATTTTTAAGGCAACAGTCTATTGTCTAATTCTGACAGTTCTGCATTTAAAATGTTCATACTGGTATACCAAATAATTGTATCACCTAAACTTGCTAGGTAGCTGATCACATGCATAGTAAAGTAGAAGTGCCAGCCAAAAACAGACTTGAAATTCAGTTGCTTGAGCTTGAAAATTTTACCGGGGGGGCCTAAATTGTAATCTTTCATAGGGCCCAAGATTTCTAGCGGCGCCCCTGGGTCTGGGCACATCCTGAGAAGAGCTGCAGAGCATGTGGGAAGGAGGAATGTTGAGGATGGAGCTGCCAGGCAAACGAAAACGAGGAAGACCGAAGAGGAGATACATGGATGTGGTGAGAGAGGACATGAAAGTGGCAGGTGTGGGAGAGAAGGATGCGGAAGACATGGAGCAATGGAGACCAAAGATCCGCTGTGGCGACCCCTAATCAGGAGCAGCCAAAAGAAGCAGAAGCTGCGCGTGAGCATTCCACCCACCAGAACAGAGAATCGTGATCTCGCGATATCAAAGGTACACAATACGAGTGTAAGAAT
>NC_083575.1:1215000-1247500 GCF_027579695.1 Neoarius graeffei | reverse complement strand
GGGTCCAAGTGTGTGTGTGTGTGTTAGGAAACGATGAGCAGGTGATTCTGCATGACGTGGAGCGTGGGGAGACGCTGAACGTGTTTCTCCATGATGATGCAGTGTACGGTCTATCTGTCAGCCCCGTTAATGATCATGTGTTTGCCAGTTCATCAGACGATGGGCGTGTCCTCATCTGGGACACACGGGAACCCCCCCATGGAGGTAGACGCAAACACACACAATATTTATACACACAGTTCTGTTTAAAAGTTTGTCACATGTAAAGAAATGCTGTCGACCAAAAATGGCTTAAAAATAATGAAATGAAATGTTTCAACATTAAAAATGCAGTAATCAGTGAGCCGTAATAAATGAAACAAAGTCGGTATTTGGTGTGAGACGACCCTTTGCTTAAAAAAAATCTCCGTCTCAGGTCCAGTGAGGTCAGTTTGATGTGGAAATGATCTGTAGGTTTTCCTGAGCATCTTACAGAACCAGCCGCAGTTCTTCTGGACACTTTGACTGTCACACTCACGTCTTCATTTTACACCCAAACCCAGCAGCCTTCATTATGCTTTTCTTTTTCATCTGAAAAGTGTCTCTTACGGAATACGCTGCTCAGATACAAACTTTTTTTTTTTTTCCTGGAACATTTAATTTTGTGCTGGAAAACAAATGTTTGGACTCTAAAGTTTTTGTACTGACGCGATAATGTAGAAGTCATAAAATATAAACTTTGTTATAGCTTTCTATTGGAGGGGTTGCCAAGACTTTTGCACAGCTGTGTGTATGGATTCAGGAGGGGGGGCAGGCTGACTGGGATCTTTCTCTTACCAGTGAGTGTGTGTTTCAGAGCCGTTCTGCTTGGCGAATTATCCGTCTGCGTTCCACAGTGTGATGTTTAACCCCGTGGAGCCACGCCTACTCGCCACAGCCAATTCTAAAGAGGGTGTCGGCCTGTGGGACATCCGCAAACCGCGCAGGTCAGTGTGTATTGCACCTCATACACTCTCTCACAGTCCACATTGATCACTCTCCGTGCACACCATGTGCACGTGCACACACACACACCGTGCTGACACTATACTCACTTGACACGCCCTGCACTGATTGTCCTCACAGTCCTCATCCACTCTCAGTGCCTGGTGATGCAGATGTCCTCATTAGTCACATGAGTAATAAGACCTTTCTCTCCCTGTGTGTGTGTGTGTGTGTGTGTGTAGTTCCCTCCTGCGGTATGGGGGTTCTCTGTCTCTGCAGAGTGCGATGAGTGTGCGCTTTAACAGTGCAGGGACGCAGCTGCTGGCTCTGCGCAGGCGCCTGCCCCCCGTCCTGTACGAGCTGCACTCTCGCCTGCCTAGCTTCCAGTTTGATAACCAGGGATACTTCAACTCCTGCACCATGAAGAGCTGCTGCTTCGCTGGGGACCGCGACCAGGTAACTAACACACACACACACACACACACACACACACACACACACAGTGACGGAGCCTTGTTTCTGCATGCCTGTGTGTGTGTGTGAAGCATGTTTTGGCGTGTTTAGCGTTTCTTCAGAATCGGGACTCTTTCTCTGAACACAGAGCACTGTTGTAAAGGTGTGTGTGTGTGTGTGTGTGTGTGTGTGTGTGTGTGTGTGTGTGTTGCAGTATATCCTGTCTGGCTCTGATGACTTTAATCTCTACATGTGGAAAATTCCCAAAGACCCAGACTCAGGTTTGATTGTCTATTTTTTATTATTATTATTATTAATTTATTTTGTTTGTTTGTTTTTATTTATTTATTAACGGAGTGTCGCCCCCCCCCCCCCCCCCCCCCCCCCCAGTGGGCAGAGTGGTAAATGGGGCGTTCATGGTGTTGAAGGGTCATCGCTCCATTGTGAATCAGGTCCGCTTTAATCCACACACCTACATGATTTGTTCCTCTGGGGTCGAGAAGGTCATCAAGGTCAGAATGAACACACACACACACACACACACACACACACACACAGTATCAGTGACCATTCCTGAATATTCCTGCCTTTTTAGCTCAGTGTTTTTCTCTCTCTGTGTGTGTGTGTGTGTAGGTGTGGAGTCCGTACCATCAGCCGGAGTGTGTGGGCGATCTGGAGGGTCGGGTGGAGGATAAGTCTCGTTCTCTCTACACACATGAGGAGTATATCAGTCTGGTGCTGAACAGCGGCAGCGGCCTGTCACATGACTACGTCAGCCAATCGGAGCAGGAGGATCCACGCATGATGGCCTTCTTTGATTCGCTCGTGCGCCGTGAGATCGAAGGCTGGAGCTCTGACTCGGATTCTGACCTGAGCGAAGGCGCCATTCTGCAGCTGCATGCCAGGGGGCGTGGCCACACCCGCTCCACCAACCACGGAGTCTCCACAAATCAGTCTCCACCCACCGAAGTGATCAGCAGTCGGCAGAGCGATTCGGATCACTCTTCTTCCTCGTCCTCCTCCTCGTCCTTATTATCCGGTCCTGCTTCCGGGAGTGACAGGGCGGATCCTGATGCTATAGGCTCACACAGACGGGGAAGAGCGGGGTCAAGACGAGCATCCACGTTCCTATTGGATGTGGTGAATGAGGACTCTGATTCCAGTAGTTTCTGGTTGGACCCCTTGCCCCGTCCACGCTCTCCCAGTCCGCGTGAGAACTCCAGCCTCTCGAGGACCACCAGCCCAAGCTCCTCCCCTAGCACATCCTCTACCTCCTCATCCAATAGTGATGGAGAAGAGGCGGAGCTTCAGAGGAGCAGAGTGCGACAACGTAATGCAGCGAGGAAGCAGGGCCGGACACGCTGGTCACGCTTCAACTCCACCCACTCTCTTCAGAGCGCCACGGATCACAGCAACTACCCCAAAATATCTCTTCATGATTCAACGTCTCCTTCATCGTCCGGGGACGAGAGCCGGCCAATCAGAAGCGGGGGTAAAAATAAGGGGCATGGCCTCACTTCTAGCCCCGGCCCTTCTTCAGGAAGCCATACAGAGACGCACCTACGAGTCAGAGGTCGCTTCACTGAAGCCATAGAGAGGGCGGAGTCAAGAATTGATCAGAGAGAAGAGCTGGGGGCGGGGAAAAGCAGTGAGGACGAATTGAACAGCTCAGGAGTGTGCGGAAACTCCAGCGCTCATGATGAGAGCTGTGTAGACTCGACTCTTCCGGAATCCTCAGAAGGAGCGGAGCCTGACTCAAACTCGACAGGCTCTAGGACTGGAAAACGGACGCGCTTCGGATCCGAACCTGAGGAGGAGGAGCCTCCGTCAGAAAAAAAGTTGAAGACGTGATGTTCTAAGTTAAACTGGCTTCTTATTGGCTTGTTGATTTTGTGTGTTTCATTTACAGCCTGCTGTGTGTTCAGAGGCGGAGCAGCATAAAAAAAAAAATCCTTTATTTCTTTTAGATGAATAAGTGTCACGCTCTTCACCTCCAGAAGGGGGCAGCATTTCATTTCAGACTTTTATTTCAAGAAGTTGTGTTTTTATGAGGTCACTTTCAGTGTAAACTTACTGCCTGCACTCTAAAGGTCTTTATAGACACAGTGTGATGTGAATAAACATCGTTAATGTTCACGGTAAATGTGACGTGTTTATGCGAGCGTTCCTTAGAAACAGTCGCATGACAACGGACTCGACGTGTAATGAGCTGGGGCGTGTTCTTTTACAAAAACGTGGGGGGAAGACCGTTTGGGTCCACCCTGTCCTGAACAGTCAGTGAGAAGGCGACGAGTCTCACTGAGACGGATATCAAACTTCACCACGTAGCAAAGTAGCGCTGTGGCCCGTTGCTGGCCACGGCCCGTCTTCATGGCCGAGCGCCCCTCGTATTTTCCCCAGACTTTGACTTTAATGTTATCGTTATCATTTTTGTTGTCCTTGTCAAACAGCGCAGGGATTTGAGGCACAAGCTGAATGTGAGACTCCGCCCACCTGCAGCAGGGTGATGACGTTTCCACAGCCTGTGCCCTGATTGGTTGAATGTGTTTCTTTCGCGGAACAGTTATTACAAAAATTTAACCTGCTGTGGAAAAAAATAAATGTCACTTTTTTGCACAAGGACATTCATCTTTGATGTCTGCGTGTTCATTTACGAGATATTCATTCAAAAAAAATATTTTCAGATGAAAAAATTGTAACGACAAATCATGACGGAATGTGTAAAGACCGTAAAAGCGGAACAGGTTTCGAACTAAATGGCTAATTTAAAGGAAAACTCCGGAGTGAAATGCTTTTTAGGTCTATTTTCGCATTATTGGGAGTGCATGCGCTGGGTTGCTATCACAATCACGTCAATCGGATGCGTTTTGAGAAAATTAGTTTGTGATTTCAAGCGGAAAGCGCTAACACGGCAGTGCGAGGGGCGTGTCTTTTTGCCGATACAAAATGCTAGTTTTAAAACCATCGCAAAGCTCAAAACAACATGACCGTTCTGTGGAAGTGAGTGTAGGGTTCCTGCAAGCGAAACGAGGCGTCCCTGGCTCTGCATGTGCACGGACAGTGTGTGTTAGAAGAGTAAATAAAAACCCAGCGACTGCAGTCGGTCTACCTCAGACGCCATCTTGAGTGGACGGTCCATAGAAGTCGAGTGCAGAGCCCATCCCGCTGGAAATGCACCATGGGCTCTGCACTCGACACTCGACTTTTATGGACCGTCCACTCAAGATGGCGTCTGAGGTAGACTGACTGCAGTCGCTGGGTTTTTATTTACTCTTCTAACACACACTGTCCGTGCACATGCAGAGCCAGGGACGCCTCGTTTTGCTTGCAGGAACCCTACACTCACTTCCACAGAACGGTCATGTTGTTTTGAGCTTTGCGATGGTTTTAAAACTAGCGTTTTGTATCGGCAAAAAGACGCCCCTCGCACTGCCGTGTTAGCGCTTTCCGCTTGAAATCACAAACTAATTTTCTCAAAACGCATCCGATTGACGTGATTGTGATAGCAACCCAGCGCATGCACTCCCAATAATGCGAAAATAGACCTAAAAAGCATTTCACTCCGGAGTTTTCCTTTACGTGTTTGTAATTTTTTTTGGAACTTGCATAACCTGTTCTGAGTTCTAACGCCACAGCGGAACGACATCAACACTGTACCAGGAGTCTCTGTCTCAGTAAGGGGTGGGGCTTACGGTACATTTGATTAATGTGAAATACTGGTGATTTAAACATTACAAACGAACAGCACGCGAAGGTGAGCAATTAAAAGACAAAGCCATGTTCATCACCTTGCTATCTAAAGTTAGTTCTTTGATCTTAATGTAACTTTAGCTCCGCCCCTACTGATCCAGAGACAGTCCAGAGTCATTCAAAGAGTCACTTTAACTGTACACCTGCAAGCTTACCTGTGTGGGAGGCAGCAGGCGTGGCTTTGAGGTCGCTCATAGACACGCCCACCAGTCTGTGACTGGGTGTGGCCATGGAACAGTAAAAGTGCCCGTAACTGGTGCGTCCCCGGGTGTGGGGGTGCGCCGATTCAGGGTTCAGCTGGAGTGCTTTCTGTGTCATTCATGTCGAGGGATGTTTATTCAGTTTAAGTGTAAAAGTGAATTCTAAATATAAACACAAACTTAAAAAATAACCCCAGCGAGGGAGGTGATGATGCTGAAGTCTGATATTGCAATCATTTTACAGCTTGATATCACGATATTTAATGCCAGGGTAGGAAGCGGAGCTTTAGGGCAGTATCTGACACTGTATTAGAACAAAAAGGTGGGGCCGTATACTCCGGTCATGTATTGACTCCACCTACTGCCTTGACTGCCACAGTCGTGTGCTGTGTCAGTTTGGTATGAAGTAGTGCCCTTGATCTGCTCCCTACCAAGGCAGCCTCCATCCCAACACAACATGACAGTATTTAACCATCACAGCTCTGTGTGTGTGTGTGTGTGTGTTAAATATGGCGATATATTGTATAACTGAGTGTTACTGAGGTACAGCGCTGATGTGCACCTCTCACACTCACACTGATGATGTCATCAGTTACGGAGCGACACGACACTACAGAGTTTAAACATTAACAACAAACATCATGAACATTATTAATGATGTTATGATTTGTTTTCAGGTTGATGTTATGTTTGTGTGGAGGAGGAGGAGCTAGCTGATAGCTGATATGCTAACACCCTTAACATTCTGCTCTGTTTAAAGCGAGTGATGCTCTGCCGAAGCTGTTTTTATGATCACTCTGTACTATGCTCAGCAGCAGTGACATCATTAAAATTTGATTTGTGAGCTTCACACTATGGAGTGTGTGTGTGTGTGTGTGTGTGAGAGAGAGAGGAGAGAGAATTGAACGGTCTCCATGGTGATGTTTATAGAGAGGCAAGATGCTGAGATCTGTTGTCATGGCAGCACAGTACTGAATCCAAGCTGTGTGTATAAAGTTCTGTCCTAGCTCTGACACACACACACACACACGCGTGTTCATTCAGTGATGCTTCTGTGAGAAATCATTCTGTGGTTCTTCAGCGGTTCCTGGTTATTAGTCTGTGTTTCTCTCGTGAACAATTCTTGAGTTCTCACACGATTTATACGTGTTTTCGATTCAGCATGACAAATTACCCCAGAGCTGGGCAAAATGGCAAAAAAATTTAGCAATTGAATATGTGGGAATATAAACAAGTGTATAATGAATGTAAACAGGCATGTTCTGAATATTAATAAGTAAATATTAATGTATAGTGAACCCTGGGCTTGTGTAATAAATATAAATTAGTTTAATGAATATTTACAAGTGCAGTAAATATTAATGCCTGTATAGGGACTAGCAGTGAGTATAGGAAATAATGAGTAAGTGCATGATGAATATATTGAATATTATAGTGTAATTAATGAGTATGTAATGAATATTAATGAGTATATAATGTTACGGTGCGACAGGCAGCGAGACTGTGAGCTTGAAATGATTTCTCCTGAGGTTGAGTGAACAATCAGCTGTAAGTGCACACTTGTGTGAGGGGAAGTGGCCAAGGGTGTGCTGTGCGTGTGTGTGTGTGCACTCTAAAAAATAATGGGGCCAGTACTGGTTCTTCAGGGCGATGCCATAGAAGAACCTTTTTCAGGGCTTCAAAGAACCGTTCATGCAACAGTTCTTTAAAGAACCATTTAAACCATTTGTTTGAGCAGTGAAGACAGATCTGTGTAAATATAGCCTATGTGCATTGACCAGCAAATGGTAAGAGAATGCCAGGCTCTGAAGAACCATTTCCAATGTGAAGAACCTTTCGCATAATGTAATGGTTCATCACAGAGTTTTGACTCTCCATGGAACCATCCAGAGATTTGAAGAACCACTGAAGCACCTTTATTTTTTAGAGTGTGAGAGCGGACAGTGAGTGTGCTTATTGCCCTGTTACTTTATCCAGCTTGATACACAACTGCAGCTCAATCAGGAGTCTGTCTCTGTGTGTCTCTCTCTCAGACACACACACGCGTGTGAACACACACTTGGGGTTTTGTAATGAAAGTATTATTTTGATGCATGACGAAAACCAAAATGATTCCAGATGTTTTAACTCCTGATTAGTGATTTTAAAAACTCAAGGGCAGAGACGTTTTTCCTAAAAAGTCAAAAACAGAAGCACACACACACACACACACACAGGTCTGGTACAGTATCATTCTTGCGCGCACACACACACACAGTGGTGGTCTTCAGAGATTACAGTCTGGAGGAAATGACATCATCTCTCTCCGCCACTCTCGCTCCCTATTCACTTTCTATATTAGGAAGACTGAAGTGTCCTCAGGCACACACCCTGTATGTCCATTCCTCCTCCTCCTCCTCCTCCTTTTTCTTTATTGTTGTCTCTCTTGTTTGTCAAATTCATTTCAGTTTCATTTGAATTCAGTTTATTTCTTGAACACATCTGAAACAGCTGGAGTTGGCCAAAGTACTGTCCAGATGAGAGGAACTGAGATTTTTTTTAAGAAGGTCCGTAAACATGCAGCACTTGACAGAGTAATAAAACAAACTGCACAGAAATATATTAATGCACAGAGTATTAATCCTCTTAAAGGTGGGCACATGACTGAACTCGTGTTAGATGCAGTTATATGTCAAGAAGGAGAGAGAGGTCTGAAAATAAACTTCAATTTTTTCAATATTTGACACATCTTACTCTAAAGGTTGTGTGTTCCAGTCTCGGGGAAGCTCCTTGAGAAGAACACACACTCACTCGTGTTTTAATGGTGAATGTGGGACAGTTAGCAGTAATTTCTTTGAAGATGGAAGAGTCCTGTCTGAAGTATCGGCACAAACCATGTAAGTCCTTGAACTCAGTCACTCCTTCCAGCTTGTCCCACTTGTGTGTGGGGTCACTGCCACGTGGACCCTATTGATTGGAGCATAGTTTTACACTGGATGCTTTTCCTGCTGCAACCCTCCCATTTCTGGGCTTCAAAAACAACCATTCACACTCACATTCACACCTACGCTCAATTTAGAGTCACCAGTTAACCTAACCTGCATGTCTTTGGACTGTGGGGGAAACCGGAGTACCCGGAGGAAACCCACGCGGACACGGGGAGAACATGCAAACTCCACACAGAAAGGCCCTCGCCGGCCACGGGGCTCGAACCCGGACCTTCTTGCTGCGAGGCGACAGCGCTAACCACTACACCATTGTGCCGTCCCATGTAAAGCCTTTAACTCAATCAGTAAGATTAGAGATCGATCCTCGACTGGACTGGAGCAGTGGACGGATGCCATGACTGGTGAAATTCTGTCTCTCATTCCTGCACTAGTCAGAAGTCTACCGGTGGCATTTTGGACAAGTTACAGATGGTAAAGTGAAGATTGACGAATTAACCGTGTAAAGGGAATTGTAGTAATCGAGGTGCAATGTAATAAAAGCATCCAGAGCTATCTTCACATCTTTAAATGTGAGGATGGGTTTCAGTTTGCTGCTCTGTGGGGAAGAGCTGGTGTGGACGAGCACGACCTGTGCCTTACTCCAGGGCCCTGAAGGCTTGACATACGACAGACACCTGTTCATGCTGAACCTGACTGAGATGGACCTGTGAGGAACAACACCGTTCTACCAGTGTGCCCTGAGAGCCTGGTCCTCAGTGCTGACCATCAGGAACAACATCCTGGTGGAAGACAGCACGTGAGCTGTGTGCAGAGACAGGAGGACAGACAGATCGGTTCCTACAGGGACTGTTGGGAGAGGTGGTCTCAGCACTGCCCTCCCATTTCAGGAAGGCTCTAGGGCATGGCCCTGGAGGAAGCCCTCAGCCTCTCCTGCCCTTACTCCTCTCTGCGGCTCCTCTCTCCTTCCGACCAGCAGGAGGAAGGAGCTCTTTTGTCCTTCCAAACACCACAATGAACAACACTTGAAAATGTCTCCAAGAAAGTGCTGTATTGAACCTTGTGTCAAAGTCGTGCACATACGCTCTCTGGCTGGACTAAAGCAGCCCCGATAGGCAGAGTTGTTGGTGCTGGGCTCGTCCCCACAAGGATGCTGGAGGTCCCGGTACGAACCAGCCAGAGAGAAGTGCATAGCTGATCTATGGTTGCAGACAGTACATAGGGTCATGGCCATGAACAGACATGTGGCACACATCGTCCCCACAAGGAGTAGAGAGTGTCTCCTCTGTGACAGTGAGGAACCTGAAGCCCACCTGTTTTTACACTGTAGAAGGCTGGACAGACTCCTCACTGCTCAGGGGCTGGAGCACAGGGCGGGGAGTCACAGGGGCAGAACACGGACACATATCAGGACCAAAGAAAAAATCTGCTGTTTTAACAAATTTATTAACAAGTCAGGACAAAGCTCACTGTCTGGCTTACGTGGAAGAATGATTCAGGGGCGTGGCACTCGGGATACTGACAAAATGCTCGCAGCGTGAGTGAAAGACAGACTCAGAGTCAATATGGTTTTTTAAGATGAATCACAGGTTGCCAGAATTCTGTCACATGTGGACACACGGAGGTTTTATACTCGGTCATGCAGAAGGTTTCAAGTTTAATTTTTAGAAATTATTTAAGGAATTTTTTTGACTCCTGGTTTCTGGAATCCTCTTCATGTATTTTATTTTGTATTTCTACTTTTTGCCTTTTTAACCTGTATTTTAAGAGTAATGTTCTGTAGATGCAGAAAATTTAAGTTTTAATTTTTCATTTTTATTTTTTAAGGGGAAAACATTTAAGAATTTTTACGAATACTTCTCTTTTTTATCATATTTATCTACATGATATCATTGGGGGGGGGGGCACGGTGGTGTAGTGGTTAGCGCTGTTGCCTCACAGCAAGAAGGTCCTGGGTTCGAGCCCCGTGGCCGGCGAGGGCCTTTCTGTGCGGAGTTTGCATGTTCTCCCCGTGTCCACGTGGGTTTCCTCCGGGTGCTCCGGTTTCCCCCACAGTCCAAAGACATGCAGGTTAGGTTAACTGGTGACTCTAAATTGAGCGTAGGTGTGAATGTGAGTGTGAATGGCTGTCTGTCTATTGCCGCTTTTCCACTACAAACGCGGCTTAGTCGGGCTGAGCCGTGCGGTGCTGAGTTGGGCTGAGTCGAGCTGAGCAGGGCTGTTGGAGTTGCATTTCGACTACAACTGCGCTGAACCGTGCTGGCTGGAAGTGGGTGGACACATTGGGTGGAGTTAGCAAAAGTGGGTGGACGTCACGTGATGTCGTTAAGCAGCGCAAACAGTGACATCAGTGAGCTTTTAAGCGGTAGTCTCACGACCCGAATAGTAAACAATAAACATGGAGGACATGGAGTCGTTAGTGTGGCTGGTCTTGGTGCTGTGGCTTGTTGTCACCGACAACGCGGACAGATACTGGCAAGAGCGTATAGATGAGGCGAGGCGCATAAGGCTTCAGTCAAGTCAAGTCAAGTCAAGTTTATTTGTACAGCGCTTTTAACAATAAACATTGTCGCAAAGCAGCTTTACAGAATTTGAACGACTTAAAACATGAGCTAATTTTATCCCTAATCTATCCCCAATGATGAAGCCTGTGGCGACGGTGGCAAGGAAAAACTCCCTCAGACGACATGAGGAAGAAACCTCGAGAGGAACCAGACTCAAAAGGGAACCCATCCTCATTTGGGCAACAACAGACAGCCTGACTATAATATTAACAGTTTTAACAGGTATAACCCTCAACTGTCCTCATGGGGCCGTCCTTCACAGGAGTGGGGCGATAAAACTCCGACCAGACACAGGGCACCAGGATGGATCAAGCAGGTCCGAGGGGCAGAAGAGGCCAGCATCTCAATCCCAGGATCAACATGTAACTCAATGTACATGTAACTTCAGAAATTCTCGTAATTCATAATTCTTCTTCTTCCGGGTTTACGGTGTTTACAGATCCCAGCGTGCTCGCGGGGCGTGTGTGGGCATGTGAGGACACTCCTCCTCACCAATCAGTGCACAGGGGAGCGTCTGCTCACGCCCCCAGCCTCACTCGGCTCGGTTTGGCTCGCTTCAGCCCCACTCCAAAACCGTGCGAGTTTTAGGGGCTAAGCAGGGCTGAAGCGAGCCGAGTCGTGCTGTTCTTTGATAGTCGAAACGCGAGCCGTGTCGGGCTGAAGCGAGCTGAAAAAGGGGAGTGGAAAAGGGCCATATGTGTCAGCCCTGTGATGACCTGGCGACTTGTCCAGGGTGAACCCCGCCTTTCGCCCGTAGTCAGCTGGGATAGGATCCAGCTCGCCTGCGACCCTGTAGAACAGGATAAAGCGGCTAGAGATAATGAGATGAGATGAGATGAGATATTATGGGGTGGCACAATGGTGTAGTGGTTAGCACTGTTACCTCACAGTGCGAAGGTTCTGGGTTTGAACCTCACAGCCAAAGAGGGGGTCTTTTTGTGTGGAGTTTGTATGTTATGTCTGTGCGGGTTTCCTCCGGGTGCGCCACAGTTTAAAGACATGTAGCTTCGGTAAAACACCCAACCACTGGGGTTGGACAAGCCAGTGCACACTTAGCGCCGGTCCCAAACCCAGATAGATTGAGGAGAGTTGCGTCAGGAAGGGCATCCAGTGTAAAACCTACACCAAATCAGATATGTAGAATATAAATCAGGACAAGGATGGGATGGAAGCTGATGATCCGCTGTAGTGACTCCTAACAGGAAGATGTACATGTTATTATGGACGTTCAATAAAGTTTTTCAATATTTATTTTTAGAATAAGGTTCTTTATTTTATTTTTTCCATCCTTGAAGGATTGTAAAGAGCAATTAAAGGACATTTAAGTCAAAGTCTCTCTCTCTCTCTCTCTCTCTCTCTCTCTCCGGTCACTGTACAGAGAGACGTGTGTGTGACATCATCACCACCGAAACATTTCACCACTTTGAGGTTTGTCCATAAAAGGATGTGAAACCAGAACTAGTGTGTGTGTGTGTGTGGGTGGGGGTGGGGGAGGGTGTGTGTGTGTGTGTGTGTGTGTATTTTTTTCCTTTCCTTACATGGCAGAGGCACTTTGCCCATTTCACACAGCCTTGTTCAGAACAGCGTACACAATAAGCCATGCCCACTACACATGGACTCCGCCCCTATTTTAATCTTTGCTCTTAAGGGGTTTTACATTGTCTACGCTGGAGTGGAGCTCAGTGTTCTCTTTAAATGAGGAATCTGTGACTCTGGTCACCGAGACAACAGGCCACACCCTTCAATAATAGTGTGAATTTAAAACCACACCCTAAATAACAACAACATTTTAGGGTCACACCTGCTGGTCGCACTGGCATTTGAGTATTTTAGGCCACACCCCTATCTAAATTAGCATTTTTACACCTTTTGAGGCCACATCCTCCCAAGCAAAGACATTTTAATTTTTTACACTTCAGAGGAGTTTACAGTTCTCAGGAGTTTTACACTTCAGATGAGTTTTACACTTCAGATGAGTTTACACTTCAGATTACTTTTAGACTTTAGATGAGTTTACACTTCAGAGGAGTTTACACTTATCAGGAGTTTTACACTTCAGAGGAGTTTACACTTCAGAGGAGTTTACACTTATCAAGAGTTAACACTTCAGAGGATTTTTACACTTCAGATGAGTTTAGACTTCAGAGGAGTTTAGACTTATAAGGAGTTTACAGTTCAGAGGAGTTTACACTTCAGAGGAGTTTACACTTATCAGGAGTTTTACACTTCAGATGAGTTTTACACTTCAGAGGAGTTTACACTTATCAGGAGTTTACAGTTCAGAGGATTTTACACTTATCAGCAGTTTACACTTCAGAGGAGTTTTACACTTCAGAGGAGTTTACACTTATCAGCAGTTTACACTTCAGAGAAGTTTTACACTTCAGAGGAGTTTACACTTATCAGGAGTTTACAGTTCAGATGAGTTTTACACTTCAGAGGAGTTTACACTTATCAGCAGTTTACACGTCAGAGGATTTTACACTTATCAGGAGTTTACACTTGAGAGGAGTTTTACACTTCAGAGGAGTTTACACTTATCAGGAGTTTGCAGTTCAGAGGAGTTTTACACTTCAGAGGAGTTTACACTTATCAGGAGTTAACACTTCAGAGGAGTTTTACACTCCAGAGGAGTTTACACTTATCAGCAGTTTACACTTCAGAGGAGTTTACACTTATCAGGAGTTTACACTTCAGAGGAGTTTTACACTTCAGAGGATTTTACACTTATCAGGAGTTTACAGTTCTGATGAGTTTTACACTTCAGAGGAGTTTACACTCATCAGGAGTTTGCAGTTCAGAGGAGTTTTACACTTCAGAGGAGTTTACACTTATCAGGAGTTTGCAGTTCAGAGGAGTTTTACACTTCAGAGGAGTTTACACTTCAGAGGAGTTTACACTTCAGAGGAGTTTACACTTGAGAGGAGTGTACACTTATCAGCAGTTTACACTTCAGAGGAGTTTTACACTTCAGAGGAGTTTACACTTATCAGCAGTTTACACTTCAGAGAAGTTTTACACTTCAGAGGAGTTTTACACTTCAGAGGAGTTTTACATTTCAGAGGAGTTTACACTTATCAGGAGTTTACAGTTCAGAGGAGTTTACACTTGAGAGGAGTTTACACTTATCAGCAGTTCACACTTCAGACGAGTTTTACACTTCAGAGGAGTTTACACTTATCAGCAGTTTACACTTCAGAGAAGTTTTACACTTCAGAGGAGTTTTACACTTCAGAGGAGTTTTACATTTCAGAGGAGTTTACACTTATCAGGAGTTTACAGTTCAGAGGAGTTTTACACTTCAGACAAGTTTACACTTCTCAAGAGTTTACACTTCAGAGGAGTTTACACTTTCGTGGAGTTTTCCACTTCAGATGATTTTACACTTTAGATGAGTTTAGAATTCTCAGGAGTTTACACTTCAGAAGCATTTACACTACAGAGGAGTTTTTCACTTCAGAGGAGTTTACACTTCAGAGGAGTTTACAGTTCTCAGGAGTTTTACACTTCAGATGAGTTTACACTTCAGATGACATTTACACTTTAGATGAGTTTACACTTCAGAGGAGTTTAGACTTATAAGGAGTTTACACTTCAGAGGAGTTTTACACTTCAGAGGAGTTTACACTTATCAGGAGTTTACACTTCAGAGGAGTTTTACACTTCAGAGGAGTTTACACTTATCAATAGTTTACAGTTCAGAGGAATTTTACACTTCAGAGGAGTTTACACTTCAGAGGAGTTTACACTTCAGAGGAGTTTTACACTTCAGAGGAGTTTACACTTATCAGGAGTTTACACTTCAGAGGAGTTTTACACTTCAGAGGAGTTTACACTTATCAGGAGTTTACACTTCAGAGGAGTTTACATTTTAGTGGAGTTTTCCACTTCAGATGATTTTACACTTTAGATGAGTTTACAATTCTCAGGAGTTTACACTTCAGACGCATTTACACTTCAGAGGAGTTTTACATGTCAGAGATTCGTGCATGTTTTTGTGTTCTGAAGTAAAAATAGAAGCTGATGAGAGAATGACAGTTTATAGCTGCTATAACCTAAGTGACAACAGGAACTGTTTCATATTTGTTCAGAAGTTTTAACAGTCTGTGTGTGTGTGTGTGTGTGTGTCCGGGGGGCAACTACTGTTTAAGGTGTGTGTGACTGTGTGCGTAACTCTAACCTGAGGCTCGTGTGGCTACTGAATGAGGGGCTGTTATGAGGGGGACAACAGCACACATGAATAATACACAGACAGAAACACACACACACACACACACACACACACACACACACACACACACACACACACATAGAATAGAATAGAATAGAATAGAATAGAATAGAATAGAATGCCTTTATTGTCACTATACAAATGTACAATGAGATTAAAGCATCTCCAATAACAGTGCAAACAGCTTGTGGGGGGGGGGGGGGGGGAGCACTTATTATGAGCACTCACCAGTGTGAGTGCTCATTCCACATTCCAGTGTGTGCTCACACACACTGAACTGTTATAAACACTATAACATGAAGTGTTATCCTCTTCTTCTTCTTCTTCTTCTTGGTTGTCCGTCGTTTTCACTAATGACGCTTTGTGTTTGCACAATTCATCTGTTGTGGACGCTCATGTGGCTGTGGAATCCAATTCTTGAGTGGCATGAATGTTCACAGTGTGGGCAAGTGAACTGCCCTGGCTCAGCTGGTGTGGCGGCAGCAGCCTTCCGTCGTGCTCGAGCATCAGCGAGGCTTGTCCGCCGGGTTTCCTCAAAGCTGTCGTGGGCTTGTCTTGTCAGTGCACACCAACCAACCGTGTCTTGTGCACGCTGCGCTACTGCTTTTACAAACACTGTTTAACTGCACTAATAAACTCTTTATCTTTAATGAGTGCTGCACTTAAACACTTCTTATTGGACATGTAGTGCACTCTGTAGGACGCTTGTGTACACTTATTATTCACTTCCGAATGGACAGGTAGCACACAGACTCTCTTATCCAGAGTAACATACACCTGGCAGCAGCTGGGGCTTCAGTGTCTTGCTCAAGGTTACTTCAGCCATTCCAGCTGTTCCAGGGAATTGAACTGGCAACCTTTTGAGCCCAAAGCTGATTCTCTCACTGTTAGGCCATGACTACACAGACTGAGTGTACTACTGCAAGGGAATGTAACGAAATCACACACAATGCCCCTGTAGGACAGACAGACAGACAGACAGACTCAAAAATGATTTTTGTCTTTTATTTTCCTCCCTCTTTAACATCATTTCAGTTTTATTTTTGTCCTTATTTGTTTATTAATGTTTATTTCTTATGCGCTCTTGTTTAAACTTAATAAAAATAATGTAATAAAAGGATATGTACGTTTTTATGTCTAAATAAGCGGAGTTTCCTCTGCGGTGTGTGTGTGTGTGTAAACTCCTAAACTCTTCCTCACACTCATTCCTGACGCGCCTGAACGCTGCATGCCTTCTTGAACGGTTGTCCCAATCAGCCAATGAGCATTTGAAGGCTCTGGCTGGGGGGCGGGGTCTAGAGTGTGCGCAACAGCCAATTAGGTGAAAGAGTTTTTCATTCCTGCATCTCGTCCCGCCCATTTTTCAGGACCGCTAGGTCCCCGCCCCCCGTCCTGTCGGCCAGGTTCAGCCCAAATCCCGCAGTGTTATAATGTATCATTTATTCATAAAGATAGTTACATTAATTAATTGGTGATTTTTGGTGATTTATATATTAATTATGAACACTGAGTGGTTCAAGTGTGAAGTTCGGAAAGTCACAAAATGGGATGAGGGTTAAATTTCACTCTGGCAACAAGTCGGAGCCCAGAGGGAGAGAGAGAGAGAGAGGGAGAGAGAGAGAGAGAGAGCCACAGAGAGAGAGAGAGAGGGAGAGAGAGAGAGAGAGCCACAGAGAGAGAGAGAGAGAGAGAGGAGAAGAGGAAAAGGAGGTGAGGAGGAGTGAACATTTAGAGAGAAAGGCAGAGAGAGGGAGAGACAGACAGAGGGAAGATCTCGGGTCTGTTCATTCCCACAGCTGCGTCTTCAGCTGGTTTTGTCTGAAACTGATCGATAATATCGATTGATCGGATCGGATAAAAATAATCGAGCGCGTGCAGCATGGACCATCATCAGCCTCATCAGCTTTATGACGGAGAGACGAACGAGTACATGCAGCAGGAGGAGGACTGGGACAGGGACCTGCTGCTGGACCCCGCCTGGGAAAAACAGCAGAGGAAGGTAACACACACACACACACACACACAGAGTAAGTAACAGACAGACAGAGTGAGAGACAGACAGACAGAGTGACAGACAGAGTGAGAGACAGACAGAGTGAGAGACAGAGTGAGAAACAGACAGACAGAGTGAGAGACAGACAGAGTGAGAGACAGAGTGAGAAACAGACAGACAGAGTGACAGACAGAGTGAGAGACAGACAGAGTGAGAGACAGAGTGAGAAACAGACAGACAGAGTGAGAGACAGAGTGAGAAACAGACAGACAGAGTGACAGACAGAGTGAGAGACAGACAGAGTGAGAGACAGAGTGAGAAACAGACAGACAGAGTGACAGACAGAGTGAGAGACAGACAGAGTGAGAGACAGAGTGAGAGACAGACAGACAGAGTGACAGACAGACAGAGTGAGAGACAGACAGACAGACAGAGTGAGAGACAGACAGACAGAGTGAGAAACAGACAGACAGAGTGAGAGACAGACATACAGAGTGAGAGAGAGACAGACAGACAGAGTGACAGACAGACAGACAGACAGAGTGACAGACAGAGTGACAGACAGAGTGAGAGAGACAGACAGACAGAGTGACAGACAGAGTGACAGACAGAGTGAGAGAGACAGACAGACAGAGTGACAGACAGACAGACAGACAGACAGAGTGAGAGACAGACAGAGTCCCTGCAGCTGTGTGATGTGATTGTGAACATTATAAATGTCAGCTTGTGTTTCCAGCCCCTCCCACAGAGTGTACACTCTCACTACACACACTGACACGACCACACACACATCCTGTCTTTAACCCCCGGGTCGCACATGTCAGAGCGTTCCTGCAGCGTCCCTCTGTGAGCGAGGGCACGTCTTTACTCTCCGAGTGCTAACTGATTCCATCTCACTCTGGTCGTGTCTCATGTCACACACGCTGGGGTGAGATGTTCCCTCAGGCTGTGTCCCATTTGTTCACTCAGCATTGATCATGTAGAACAGCTCCCTAGTGGACATGTAGTGCACGCCGTAGGGCCTTTCTAAACACACCGTGTAGTCGACTAGGTGACTGAACACAACTCCTGAGTGGACTTTGTTTCAGGTGGAAATGCTGTTCGTTTCTTTCCCGGAAGAAGGGAATCCCAAACAGTTTCTCACTGGGCATGTAGTGCACTGTGTAGGGTGTACAGGAGGAGATGTTTCGTGCACTGTAAAATGTGTGCTTTCTACCCTTTCGTTCAAAGGTGGAGCCTGAAGTGAATATTGCGGTCATTATTGACATGAGGAAAGTTCCTGGGGTTCAGAGTCGAGTTCCGCAGCTGGATTTTCTGAGCTCCACGTGCAGGTGATGAGAGTCGCCTGTGTGCAGTTCACACCGCCGAGCTTTCCACGCTTCTCTGAGCGTCTGAGGTGGAGTTTTGAATTGCGTCTCGACTACCGCCTTAAACCACAGACACTCCCCTTTAAACCTGAGAGACGTCAGGGATGGAAAGTACAGACTGAAGAAGGAAACAGTATTCGTTTTCTTCGCTGTCAGATGTAACGTACTGTAACTGAAAGTGACAGAAAACTGAACTATTGAACGGCGAGTGTGATGATGTGTGAGTGAGAGGATTTTGCGAGTGTTGAACTGGGTGGATCAGGAGTGTCGTAGATCAGCAGTGTATCAGTGCATGAACAGAGCGAGCTGTGATTATCACATTCATCACTAACGGCTTCCCCTCTCACTGCCCCTCAGCTCACAGTCACTCCATCCTCGCGTGGAGTTTTATTCTTTTATCTCGAGTCAATCAGGTGAAGATTAATGAAGCCGCGAGACTCTGAGTCGAGGTGATGAAATCGTGACGTGTGTGTGTGTGATGTAGCGTTTATCACTTTGAATTCACTGTTTAATTTGTTGAATTAGTAAAATAAAGTCAGTGTGTGTTGATTCGATGCTGTGCTGTAAAGAAAGCGTGTCCCCGGTGTGGAGGAGGATCTGAGCGAGCACTCGTCTGCTGCACTTCCACACAAACTTTCACTTCATTCAGCACTTTATCTGTAAAACCTTCCCTCAGCCGTTCCTCTGATTAAGACACGCCCCCTCCAGTGGACAGAACCTTTTCATCGGGACGGTATTATTAACCAGCTAAAGCGGCTAAGCTGAAGATCGGAATCGAATGTAACGGCGACCCGCCTCTGTTTGAGATAAACTCCGCCCCTATTGTGTAACTCTAGTGCACCTTTTCCACCAAAGCAGTTCCAGGGCTGGTTCGGGGCCAGTGCTTAGTTTGGAACCGGGTTTTCTGTTTCCACTGACAAAGAACTGGCTCTGGGGCCCGAAAAACCGGTTCCAGGCTAGCACCAACTCTCTGCTGGGCCAGAGGAAAGAACCGCTTACGTCAGCGGGGGGGCGGAGTTGTTAAGACCAACAACAATAACAAGACCACGAAAGATCGCCATTTTTAAGTGACGAGAAGCCGCAGCTGTACAAACACGAAGTCATCCATTATTATTATTATTATTATTATTATTATTATTATTGTTGCTGCTTCTTCTGCGTTGTTTTTGCTTCGATATTCGCGCCAAGGTTTATGCAAACGTAGCGACATAACTGACGTATACAGCGACGTAACTGACGTATACAGCGACGTAATGATGTGGCTTCCCTTAGCACCGCGAGCGATGGAAAAGCAAACTGGTTCTCAGCTGACTCGCAAGTTGAACGAGTTGTGAACCAGCAGCAGCACCGGCCCCGAACCAGCCCTGGAACTGATTTGGTGGAAAAGGGGTATCACATAACTTCTGAACAGTGCTGAAGTCTGGCGTTGCGCCTGAACCCTGAGTCCTGATGTGTGTCATTTCAGTGCGATATCCTCGCAGAGTGATTACTCTGAATAATAGTGCACTACGCAGGACACAGGAGACACTGCTTTATTCACTCTGCACTTTTATTCACTTCTATATGCACATAAAACAGCGTAGTGAACATGGTGAGGTGAGGGAGGAGGAGGAGTGATTTGGGATACAGCCCTTGGGTTCTACTGAGTGTGGCTTTAAGGGAGTGTGATTAGAGACAGAGCCGGAGCAGAAAGTGAGTGAAAATGTGACTTGTCACCTCTTTGGACTCAGAGCTGAGAGGAAGTGCAGGTCTGAGAAGGTATTTTGGAGTGAGGCCGAAACATTCGCTCCCAGACTTTTACTCTCTTCCCTTTTTGTTGAGCACTAAGGGGAAGGAGGGAAAAAGTGTGCAGGCTGCGGTTAGGGCTGGGCTTAACGGGATCCAGCCTGCCCAAAAATGGAAATAACAGGCCGGCGTGCGGAACGCTGCTGCTGGAAAACTTCACCCTGTTTCCCTTTTTTTCACCGAGCGAGCCGGTCCTTTCCCAAATTATGTCATCAGTAGGGAGCTACTGAGAGGAAGGGCATGTGCTCAGGTATGCCAGGCTGTCGAGGAGGGGGGAAGGGGACACTTTCACTCAGTAGTGCACAAGTGTAAATCAGATTTACGGCTCGCAGGTCTGACTGTCTGAGTGCACTACCAAGGGCTCCTTTATTTTCATTGAATCCTTTTCATTTTTACCCAGAATTCTCCACCACTCTGCAGTGACGCTGCATCTCATTGGCTGAAAGCAGCGGACTCGCCACGCAGAAATAAGTGCATTAAAAGTGTACTAAACTTGGAGTATATGAAACAGTGTTTACTAGACCCTTCCTAGTGCACTACACATCTAGCGAGCTCTTTTTCATATACAAAATAAAAACACTTGCTCCCTATTTAGTGAAATGTACAGGCTTCTACACCCTACCTAGTGCACTACTTCCAATAAGGAGCTGGTCAGGTGAAATGCCCTGTATTAGTACACTTCATAGGGTGTTAAATAAAACCTCTCGACACGAATTAGTACACGACCATGTCCAGTAGGGACACTAGGTCACTAAATAGGGAATGAGATTCGAGGTCCTGAGCCCTTCATGTGTAATAACGAGTTCCCTACACAAGTGCAGTACATAGGGAATGAAATAACAGCTCAGAGGAGTATTTTTTTTCTTCCTGCATTCCTCTGACTCTGCCTGCCCTGGAGGCAGGCGCGCACGCGCACACACACACACACACACACACACACACACACACACACACACTGAGTCGTTCAATTCAATGGGATTGCAGGAGGCATTCTCAATTAACACCCTCTGTGACTGTAATGACTGTGTGTGTGTTACAGCATCACACTCAAGTGCTGACCTTCTTACAGCACAATAACCCATTTATCTCACACACACACACACACACACACACACACACACACACACACACACACACACACACAATGTAAGCACTAATGCATGTTTTGCTCAGGAGCTTCACACACACACATTTACAATGCAAATCTCAAACCGAGTAGTTAGTGTGTGTGTGTGTGTGTGTGTGTGTGTGTACATGAGCTAGTTGGGACTTGACTCAGGAGATGAACAGCCAGCATACCTCATCGCCATCCCACCTCCCTGCTGTGTGTGTGTGTGTGTGTGTGTGTGTGTGTGTGTGTGTGTGTGCACAAGTTATAAATCAATTATATCTTTCTAATATAACAATCTGAATTCAGCACAGACCTGCTGGTGTCTGTCTGTCTGTCTGTCTGTCTGTCCATCTTTTGATCTGTCTCTGTCTCTTCCTGTCTGTCCACATTTGCCCTTATAAGGCCAAGTGTTGTACCTAAGGCACCTTCACTCCTCCCTACATTCTTCTCTCTCTGCCTCTTTATCTGTCTTTCTCTGTACCTGTCCCTCTCTCTCTCTCTCTCTCTCTCTCTCTCTCTCCCTGTAAAGATAAGGTCAGTTGTACAGTCTGTTGGATTGTGGAGAACAGACAGATGCTTCAATTGTGTTATTTAAAAAATTAAATACAGCTGTGTCACAAATCACACATGAAATATTCTAATACACATCTGTCTGTCTGTCTGTCTGTCTGTCTGTGTGAAATGAGTGATGAATGTAGGAGTTGAATAGATCATTTTTCTTATGCAGTTTGTATACTCTGTGTGTGAGAGAGAGAGAGAGAGTCACCCCTGTCCCGCCGTGCCGCTTGTCCCTTTTACACAGACGTTGATTCCGACTCTGTTACTACCAGCCGCTCTGCTCAGAGGAGGAACACAACACACACACACACACACACACACACACGCACACACACACACACACACGCACACACACACACACACACACACCGTTCCACATTCAGACGCTTTATACAGAGCACGAGGAGTAAAGGAGTCAGATTCCCACCTTAAGCAGACTGGGAAAGGGGCTTCCGATTCCTCAGTCACACTGAAAACCATTTACTGATGGTTATTATGCTGGAATGGTGTCGTGTGTAAACGGGAGTAAAACAGTAAAGTGGGAGCATGAATCTCTCCTCTGGTGACCCAGTCACACTAACGCTAATCTTCTGTCACGGCTCTAGCGGGAATCAGAGCCACTGGATCACTGTGCTGTGACGGCGGTGACGTTGCGTTTCCCACAGATCTGAAATATACTTATGGTGGTAACAGATGGAAAGAACCGCATTACCTGCTGCACAGAAACATTCACCCCGTGTGATTTCACAACACATGCAATGTTTTCCCCAGAAAAAAATTAAAGCCCTAAATTCTGGGATGATAAAACACAGACAACTGAGCGCCAGCCAGCGGTGCGAAGTGAAACTAGGGGTGTCCGGGGGCGTGGCCCCCCCGGAAAATTTTTTGAAAATCGATGCTCTCAGGTGCATTTTCAGGGTCTCTGAGAGGTTTTAGATCCATGATGATTATCAGATAGAGTTTAACAGTGCTTCAGTGATTTCTGACCTAAATAGTATTACTGTAAACACATTTGAAATTTCACCTTAAAGTTCAACAGCAGGTTAAACTGTTTTGTTATCGATTACTGAGGTCTGCGATCGACTGAAAATCTACAGGATCCCTTAATTATCTCTGATCAAGTCGTGCTGTAACAAAAATGTGCATGAAAATATGACCAGTGTTTTGCTCCGTCTTATGCAACCCAATGAAGAGAATCGATCATCATGACCTCCTGTTGATCACAAAGGGATCTGAACCCAAGACCTGCCACCTTAAAATAAGTTGCTGTATTACTGTAACTGTAATGATTTAGAATGTTTCTGATGCAATTACCGTAATATATGTAGAACTAAGATGCGCTGAAAAGAAAAGTCAGGCAACTGCATATTATAAAGTTTACATTTTGGCACTTTATTAAATGGACTAGATTAAGATTAAAACAAAGGGAAATAACTTAAGTCATACATTTAAGTTTGCAGAAAGATTATGTACTTATAAAAACATTCATGAAGAGAATTTGTTAATAAGTGTCAAATGTAGCATAATTGCGAATAATAATAAATGTATTTGGCAGTGTGATGTCACTGTGAGCCTTTAACAAAAGAATAATCCGGAGCCGCCCTTTGTTAAATGGATCCCAGTGACATCACACTGCCAAAAATGCTTATGATCATTATTTGAAATGATGCTGCATTTGACACATTTGGACAACTTCACTTGGTGAGAGTGTTTATAAGCACATAATCTTTCTGCAAACCCAAACTAATGAATTAAGTTTTCTGCTCCTGTAAAGCAGATTAATTCTCCTTGGCTTTTGCTTGGCCCGATGTTGGGCAGCCCTCTCTCAGTCCGTCTCGCTGTCATCCATGCTGATGTGGATCAATTTGTCCAGCGAGTCTCCTAGCTTATTAAAGTCAGTCAGCTTTGTCCATCTGGTGTGGAGCAACATCGGCAGCCAATGAGATCGCTTATAATGAGTCGGAAACTTCCGGGATGTCTGACGTTTCCTTTCGATGTTTTTATTGGACGATTTGAACACGTGATCCTGACGTAGCCAACAGATTAGTTTGTTTACATCATACCACGCGGACATATTACTGTGACAGAATCAACACAAACATCAGAAAAAAAGAGCGCTTGTTTAACACAAATATCAATCAGTATGTAAATGGATCTGTTATTTGCTCTCCTATGTATCTAGATACTTGTGGGTAGGACATTTTAACGTATCGGTATAAATCTAAGCGTATCGGATTTGAACTAAAGCGACTAAGCGTATCAGCAGGCAGAGCGAGCGTATCGGGCCCGACACGCTAAAACGCTTTGGGGAAAACCATGGCATTGGAATCTGCTCCTCTCGCCCGGATTGGAATCTGCTCCTCTCGCCCGGATTGGAATCTGCTCCTCTCATTTATGAGTTAATTTTTTGACTTACAAAGAAGGAGGAGTAACACAGTTTGCTTTTAAATGTTGAGTCTGTGATTTCTGATCATAAAAACAAAAATGGCTGATTAATTTCTGTTACGGACATGAACTCAGAATGATCACATATCCACAGATCTTTAATGTCCTTTGAATAATTGGTTTAATAGGTTCGAAAAAAGCTCTGTTACAAAGCTGAGTGCACTGATGGACTCAAGCACTCCATGTTGTCATGGTAATGGTGACAGTAAGACGTAACGTGTACACTAGTTCAGATTGTTTCCAGCGTGAAAGCTCTCCGTCCATGTGGCCGGCTGTTTGTCCGATCATTCCAGCACATCACAGCTCCTTTTAGTGATGCAGTACATTCTGTTCATTATTATTTATCCATCACTCAGAACATTCTGAATCTGAATCCTGCCTCACTGTAAAGCCACCGGCTGCAAATTCAGAACAGCAAGGACTGAAAACATCGGCAGATGTGAAATTAGAATGAATTATGTCATATTCAGTCTCGCGCGTTTCATATGCCTAGTGGAAACACAGCCCAGACTGAGACAGGTAGTACCAGTCCCAACTACGAACACTCGGAACTCTAGAACTTTACCCAGAAACCCATGCCAGATTGCCGTACCATCTGTACTTTATGCAATGCTCGCTCTTTGGTAAACAAACTAGACGAATTTCAAGCTGTGTTGTTAAATGAGAATGTCGAGGTAGCAGCTGTGTCTGAAACATGGTTCCACAATGACGCTTCTCCTGAGTTTTGGTCTGTTGACGGTTACAATGTGTTTTTGAAGTCAAGGCAGGATAGACGTGGTGGTGGTGTTGCACTGTCTGTCAGGGAAAGCATAGCAACACGTCAGCTCTCTATGATCAATGTACCACATGAATTAGAATGTATATGGCTTATGTTACGGCCCAAGCACCTCCCTCGGAAGATCACATCCATCATTGCTTGTGTAGTCTATGCTCCACCCCAGTCACCATTAGAAGTCACGTTGAAAGAGCACTTGTTAGGTACAGTAGATATGCTTAGGACTAAGTATGACAAGGTAGGATTTCTAATAATGGGAGATTTTAATCAAGTAGATGTATCCGATGTGTGTTCTGGCAGTGGTCTTTGGCAGATTGTTAACATACCCACCAGAGCAAACGTTACTCTTGACCTTATTATAACTAATCTTTTCGAATTCTACAACCCACCTGTCGCTTCCTCGCCTCTGGGCCATGGAGACCACAACCTTGTAGTGCTGACACCAAAGTACAACGCAGTCAAGAAAACGGCCACAAAACGCCAGGTAAGGCCGATGAAAGATTCCAGTATACAAGCATTCGGCCAGTGGATTACTCAACACCAGTGGACTGAAGTAACGGGAGTTCAGGGAACCCAAAACAAAACCTCTGCCTTCTACAGAACTTTGAACCAGGCAATAAAGACGTACTAGTGCATCTCAAAAAATTAGAATACCATGAAAAAGTTCCTTTTTTCATAATTTAATTCAAAAAGGTAAACTTTCATATATTCTATATTCATTACATGTAAAGTGAAATATTTAAAGCCTTTTTTGTTTTAATTTTGATGATTATGGCTTATAGCTCATGAAAATCAGAAATCCAGTATCTCAAATTATTAGAATATTCCCTAAGATCAATCAAAAAAAGGATTTACAATACAGAAATGTCCAACTTCTGAAAAGTATATTCATTTATACACTCAATACTTGGTTGGGGCTCCTTTACCATGAATTACTGTATCAGTGCGGTGTGGCATGGAGGTGATCAGTCTGTGGCACTGCTGAGGTGTTACTGAAGCCCAGGTTGCTTTGATAGCGGCCTTCAGCGTATCATAGATTCTCTATGGGGTTCAGGTCAGGCAAGTTGGCTGGCCAAACAAACACAGTAATATCATGGTCAGCAAACCATTTGGTAGTAGTTTTGGCACTGTGGGCAGGTGCTAAGTCCTGCTGGAAAAGGAAATCAGCATCTCCAAAAAGCTTGTCAGCAGATGGAAGCATGAAGTGCTCTAAAATCTCCTGGTAGATGGCTGTGTTGACTTTGGACTTGATAAAATACAGTGGACCAACACCAGCAGATGACATGGCACCCCAAATCATCACAGACTGTGGAAACTTCACACTGGGCTTCAAACACCTTGGATTCTGTGCCTCTCCACTCTTCCTCCAGACTCTAGAATTTCCAAATTAAATGCAAAATGTACTTTCATCTGAAAAGAGGACTTTGGCCCACTGAGCAACAGTCCATTTCTTTCTCTCCTTAGCCCAGATAAGACACTTCTGACATTGTCTCTGGCTCAGGAGTAGCTTGATATTAGGAATGTGAAAGTTGTATCCCCTTTCTTGAAGATGTCTGTTCGTGATGGGTCTTGATACACTGACCCCAGCCTCAGTCCACTCCTTGTGAAGCTCTCCCAAGTTCTTGAATCAACTTTTCTTGACAATCTTCTCAAGACTGCAGCCATCCCTGTTGCTTGTGCACCTTTTCCAGCCACCCTTTTCAGCAATGACCTTTTGTGGCTTACCCTCCTTGTGGAGGGCATCAGTGATCATCTTCTGGACAACAGTCAAGTCAGCAGTCTTCCCCATGATTGTGGTTGTGTGTACTGAACTAGACCGAGAGATACACTGTGTTCATACTGTTTTACTCAAACTTGAAATATTCTAATATTTTGAGATGTTTTTTTTATGTTTTTGTACTGTATGCCATACTGATTAAAATTAAAATAGAAAAATGCTTGAAACATTTTAGTTTATGTGTAATGAGTCTATAATATATAACATTTTCACTTTCTTAAATAACTGATAGAAAATATTGAACTTTTTCACAATATTCTAATTTTTTGAGATGCACTAGTACTTTCCACTCAAGGTCATAAAAATTCACGCCCAAGACAAACCTTGGATATCACCATCGATCAAGTGCACGATCAAGCGCCGACAGTGTGCGTTCCAGGAACAAAACTGGGAAGTATGGTGAATACTTTGGAACAAAATTTAAAGGACAATCAAGAGGACCAGAAGCCAGTTCGACAACAACAGAGTCCAGAAGCTGAAGGAACGAAACCCCAGTGTATGGTTTCAGGAGCTTAAAGTCCTGACGGGCACACAGAGAAAGGAGATGACGGTATGAGTACGAGATGTTGACCCCGAAAGCCACCGTAAAATCACAAACGTCATCAGCCAAAAGTTTTCTGACATTACTACGGTACATCTTTACCTCCGCTGGACATTAATAAACTAGAAACATTTCTGCCATCTCCTGTTCCACCCTCGGTCCAGCCTTGGGAGGTTTACAGGAAACTATTACTAAAAGAAATCCCCCGGCCCAGATGGAATCAATGGCACACTTCTGAGAGAATTTGCTTACGAGTTAAGCACGCCGACTGCCAACATTTTAACTCCTCCTTGCACGAAGGTAAAGTACTGCGGGAATGGAAAGAGGCAGTCGTAGTACCTCTCCCTAAGACCCATCCACCAAGCATCGAACAGCTCCATCCTGTTTCACTGACGTCCCTTGTTGCCAAGGTCTGCGAGAGTTTTATTGCTTCATGGGTCCTCCAAGACATACAGAACAGCATATCCCCCAGTCAATTCGGGTGCCTAAAAGGTCGGTCGACCACACACTGCCTTGTCAGCCTGGCCAATCAACTCTATAAGACGGCAGACAGGCGAGGAGCCTGCAGCACATTGGTTCTAACAGACTTTAGCAAAGCTTTCGACTTAGTCGATCATACTGCAGCAATAAATCATCTCCTGGAGCTAGGCGTTCGACCAGAAATAGTTCCATGGATTGGCGACTTTCACACTGACCGGAGACAAAAAAACAAGGTATGAGGGAGCGTACTCTAACATAGAAACACTCACCTGTGGCCTCACCCAGGGCACAAAGCTTGGTCCAATTGTCTTCATTGCTCACGTCAATGCGGTAGCCGACAACATGAGGTCTCAGTCATGGGCTTTTGTTGATGATCTGAATCTCATCGAGTCAAGGCTCTTATCCGACCCACCCAAGCTTCAAGATGACCTCAATGACCTTACTACATGGACCACTAACAACAAGATGAGACTCAACCCTGGCAAATGTAAGGCCATGCACATCTGCTTCGCTCGCAACTCTCCACCACCACGTCCCCTCACCATTGACGGTCATGAGCTGGAAGCTGTCAGTGTTGCAAAGTGCCTAGGAGTGACATTCCAGGCAGACCTGAGATGGGATGCACGTTACTGAAATAACCAAGAAAGGGAATCAGAGGCTTTGGCCGAATCCCATTTCACCCCTTGGACCAACCCCTTGGCCCTTCCCCTCCATTTTGCGCGTTCACGTGAAGGGGTAGGGGTATCCCAATCCCAGTTAACGCGGAGGGGTAGGGGAAGGGGTAGGGCTTCTGTACCCCTCCAAGCGGAGATTTTCCTGGAGCTGACTCCGAACGAAGGGGTTTGAGTGATTTCCCACAATGCCATGTGGATTTCAGCGAGATTTCATGCGGATTTCAGAAAGATGGCGGTTCCCGCGTCGAAAGATTGTCATAAATGTATTTTCTCCATTATTTACGTGTTTTAAGTTGTTATCCAGAGGAAACACGCCGCTTGATTCTCTTTTGAGCTGAGAATGAGCAGCGATTTCTGAAATCCAAGCTGCTGCTAAAAAGCTTTGGGAGTGAGTATTGTTTTCGGTTGCTTGACTGCGTACGTTTTGTTCTGTTATTCTCGCTTTTATTGTTTACATGAGTGTTCTGACACCTCATTCTGTCGGATGTGGTGCACGAAGCGCCAAAGATATCCCATTCAGTGGTGTTAGTTAACAAATCACACCCTGCCAGCAGAGATTTCTGGTTCTGCCTCTGGCTCTGACTGTAGCGGCTGGTCGCAGCCAATGATGCATTTGGTTGCGTTTTGCTAATGTAAACGCTGACGGAGGTACGCGATGACGTATGCGATCGTTGAAGGGCTATCCCAATACATAAGGGTTGAATTTCAAGCCCTATCCCTTGTAGCTCAGTTTCAAGGGGAAGGGCCAAGGGGAAGGGGGAGGGGAAGGGGTAGGGGTAGGGGTAGAAATTAGAATTGGGATTGGGCCTTTATCTCCTTTGCCGACTATGGCAATTTCATCTGCCCGTACATGACCTGGTGACTGTCTACACATGTTTTGTACAGCCGGTCCTGGAGTACACTACACCTCTGTGGTATCCAGGCTTAACTACTATCCAACGAAAGAAAATAGAAAACATCCAAGTGTGAGCGACAAAAATCATCCTGGGCAACAACTTTACCAGTTACTCTGCGGCTTGTGAAACTCTACATCTCCAAGAACTCAAAGATTGACGCATCAACTTGTGTCTGAACTTTGCCAAGAAGCTTTGTAAGTCTGAACTGTACAAACACTGGTTACCTTGACTAAGGGGTGAGGTGAGCGGCAGGATCATAAGACAAAATAAAACTTGACCAATCGCCAGCACGCACCGCGCGTTATGCTAAAAGCCCACTATCCTACCTCGTTAAACTTTTAAATAATTCAGTGTAGTTAGACCCGCCTATTAGCATGTGTTTACTGAAGGTTATTGCCACAGCACTTGTAGTTACCTAATTCAGTGTGTAAATTTTACCTTTGGCTTTTCTATTATAATAGTAAGGTTTTTGAGTAGCAGTTTTTTTTTAAAAATTGTAAATGTTGATACATTGTAAATGTTTGATATATTGTCATCTTTTACTCTTTTTATACATGTATAATTGCTGTATGGAACATGTAATTCAGCCTTCGGGCTGCGAGTTGTTCTTAAGACAAAACCCAGTTATTATTATCTCATCTCATCTCATTATCTGTAGCCGCTTTATCCTTCTACAGGGTCGCAGGCGAGCTGGATCCTATCCCAGCTGACTACGGGCGAAAGGCGGGGTTCACCTGGACAAGTCGCCAGGTCATCACAGGGCTGACACATAGACACAGACAACCATTCACACTCACATTCACACCTACGCTCAATTTAGAGTCACCAGTTAACCTAACCTGCATGTCTTTGGACTGTGGGGGAAACCGGAGCACCCGGAGGAAACCCACGCGGACACGGGGAGAACATGCAAACTCCGCACAGAAAGGCCCTTGCCGGCCCCGGGGCTCGAACCCAGGACCTTCTTGCTGTGAGGCAACAGCGCTAACCACTACACCACCGTGCCGCCCGTTATTATTATTATTATTGTTATTATAAGTTCATGCTCCAGAGCATCTCATTAAATAAAGTCAGGTGGGAAAATGCCACGCTTGTTATGGAAGACTGAGTGGGAATGAAAATTGTGCCCAAAGTTATCTACAGCCTGCTCTTTTTACCCTGATCTGATGTTCGTCCTTCAAGGTCGAAGATGAGCATGACTTCAGTTTGGTGGGTGGCGGTTGTGGGTCCGGAGGTGACTAATGAGGCCAATCCAGGCTCTGAAGGTACACCCACATGTCAGGCACGCGTGGGCAGGTGCTGTAGTGGGGGTAGCGATAGTTTGAGCCTTCCACGTAGCTCGTTTTTTCTGGGCCTTTTTGATGCATTTCATCTGTTGTGGGAGCATAAGCACTAATCAGCATTGCGTTCTTCTTCTTCTTCTTGCCTCCAAGTGGGAGCTGAAATGTCATCAGGCGATGGTTGATGCCCTCTGGGAGTTTGGTAAGTTTCTGGGCGAGGTGGGACTTTACATCAAATCCAACACCTGCCTCTCACTGTTCAGTGCAGCTACAATCACTCCAGAAGAAGGTATAACCACCACCATGTTCCATGAGCTGACCCTTGTCTGCTAGATGTGTTTCACTGAGGGCAGCTATGTCCACATTGTAGCGAGCTAGTTCTCTGGCAACCAGTGCAGCCCCCCTCCAGCCTGTCCACCCTGTTGCACCTTGACTGCTGAGTGGGATCCCAGCCAGCCATGCCGTGCTGGCTAGGACGAGGCAAAGCAGGGCATTCCCGGGGCACCCCCTCCAGCCCCCTCCTCCACAGAGGCTAGCAGAGCGAATCCCAAACAGGATTGCCCAGACACCCAGGGGGCTGCCGAACCCCGCTGCCACCCCACCTCAGCAGAGAGTGACCCCACGTCCTGGACTGCCCGTGTGCAGGCCCATGACCACAGCTTCCAGCGTTCCTGCACCCGCCGCCTTGCCACCTGCCCATCACCACAGGACCAGAGTTTGAATTTGAAATTATGACCTGCACGTGACTTGGATTAGAGTGAGGAGAGTTGTGCAGCCGTCAGCCTCACTCTCTCATCCTGACCTCACTGAATCCAGGGGCAAGACAGAATCTGCGTGGCTGGAGCTAGATTGGGATCCAGTGGATGGCCAACAGTGTTCTACGTGGTGCGCTGTGCCCTGATCGCGCTCCACAAACACTTTGCTGGCTCTGCCTTCTTGCCCGTTGAACCACCAGGTGATGGTCTCTTCCGCGCAGTCTGCCGAGTCCAGTCTTTGGCTGTAACCCTGACCAGGGGAAGCGAGGGGTTGCTATAGCTTGCTCAAGGCACCACCCCAGGCTTGTGGATGGAAGGAAACGCCTTACTACTCCACTGCATGGTGGTCAAGGACGGCACATGCCCACTGCCTGTTTTTACTCAATACATTCATAGGTTTTCTATGTGAAAGGGGCCTCTCTCTCTCTCTCTCTCTCTCTCTCTCTCTCTCCTTTCACATATGAAACCGGTTATTGTTTGAGGTAAAAACAACATAGATGACACATTTTCTTTCCCACTTAGTCTTCCATAATGGAAAAGTTATTGATCTGGTGTTTTCCCACCTGACTGTATTTAATAGAACGCTCCGGAGTGAATCATGTGAGACCGGACATAACGTATAATTCACGAGGCAGTGAGTCCATTGTAGTAAAAAGCCCAAGCTGAGACATTAGCTTGTTGGCAACATAGCACATGTCGAGCTGCATCACGTCTTTGAGTCTTTTCCTGTTTCAGAACATTTGTTTTGTTAAAGGCTCTTTATAACATTTTTGTTAATGCAGTGGGACGCTGTGTCCACTGACTCGCTCAAGAATACAAACAGCTGCAATTTCCACACACCTGCTTATAGACCCCCTGCGCATGACATCATGTATCACATGATAATTTCACCTGGGGGTCAGACAGACACCATCTTCATCTGTCTTCAATATGGTTCATTTTTGTGCTGTTTTTGGTTGTTCAAATTGAGAAACAGAT